>NC_069503.1:572167489-572409989 GCF_027579735.1 Bombina bombina | reverse complement strand
GTCCTGGCTCCGATGTCTTGATCCAAGCCCAAGCGGGGGGCTGAAGATGTCCATGATCCGGCTGAAGTCTTCATCCAAGCGGGAGCTGAAGAGGTCCATGATCCAACTGAAGTCTTCTATCAACGGCATCTTCAATCTTCTTTCTTCCGGATCCATGTTCATCCCGCCGACGCGAAACATCCATCTTCACCGACGACTTCCCGACGAATGACGGTTCCTTTAAGGGACGTCATCCAAGATGGCGTCCCTCGAATTCCGATTGGCTGATAGGATTCTATCAGCCAATCGGAATTAAGGTAGGGAAATTCTGATTAGCTGATGGAATCAGCCAATCAGAATCAAGTTCAATCCGATTGGCTGATCCGATCAGCCAATCAGATTGAGCTCGCATTCTATTGGCTGATCGGAACAGCCAATAGAATGCAAGCTCAATCTGATTGGCTGATCGGATCAGCCAATCGGATTGAACTTGATTCTGATTGGCTGATTACATCAGCCAATCAGAATTTTCCAACCTTAATTCCGATTGGCTGATAGAATCCTATCAGCCAATCGGAATTCGAGGGACGCCATCTTGGATGAAGTCCCTTAAAGGAACCATCATTCGTCGGGAAGTCATCGGTGAAGATGGATGTTCCGCGTCGGCGGGATGAACATGCATCCGGAAGAAAGAAGACTGAAGATGCCGTTGATAGAAGACTTCAGTCGGATCATGGACCTCTTCAGCTCCCGCTTGGATGAAGACTTCAGCCGGATCATGGACATCTTCAGCCCCCCGCTTGGGCTTGGATCAAGACATCGGAGCCAGGACGGATCGGTGTGATACCCGGCGAGGTGAAGATAAGGTAGGAAGATCTTCAGGGGCTTAGTGTTAGGTTTATTTAAGGGGGGTTTGGGTTAGATTAGGGGTATGTGGGTGGTGGGTTGTAATGTTGGGGGGGGGTATTGTATGTGTTTTTTTTACAGGCAAAAGAGCTGAATTCTTTGGGGCATGCCCCGCAAAGGGCCCTTTTCAGGGCTGGTAAGGTAAAAGAGCTTTGAACTTTTTTAATTTAGAATAGGGTAGGGCATTTTTTTATTTTGGGGGGCTTTGTTATTTTATTAGGGGGCTTAGAGTAGGTGTAATTAGTTTAAAATTGTTGTAATATTTTTCTAATGTTTGTAACTTATTTTTTTTATTTTTTGTAACTTAGTTCTTTTTTATTTTTTGTACTTTAGTTAGTTTATTTCACTGTATTTATTTGTAGGTATTGTATTTAATTAATTTATTGATAGTGTAGTGTTAGGTTTAATTGTAGATAATTGTAGGTATTGTATTTAATTAATTTATTGATAGTGTAGTGTTAGGTTTAATTGTAATTTAGGTTAGGATTTATTTTACAGGTAATTTTGTAATTATTTTAACTAGGTAACTATTAAATAGTTATTAACTATTTAATAGCTATTGTACCTGGTTAATATAATTACAAAGTTGCCTGTAAAATAAATATTAATCCTAAAATAGCTACAATATAATTATAATTTATATTGTAGCTATATTAGGGTTTATTTTACAGGTAAGTATTTAGCTTTAAATAGGAATAAGTTATTTAATAAGAGTTAATTTATTTTGTTAGATTTAAATTATATTTAACTTAGGGGTGTGTTAGGGTTAGGGTTAGAGTTAGCTTTAGGAGTTAATACATTTATTATAGTAGCGGTGAGATCAGGTCGACAGATAAGGGGTTAATAATTGTAGGTAGGTGGAGGCGACGTTGGGGGCGGCAGATTAGGGGTTAATAAATATAATATAGGGGTCGGTGGTGTTAGGGGCAGCAGATTAGGGGTACATAGGGATAATGTAGGTTGCGGCGGTGTACGGAGCGGCAGATTAGGGGTTAATTATAATATGCAGGGGTCAGCGATAGCGGGGGCGGCAGATTAGAGGTTAATAAGTGTAAGGTTAGGGGTGTTTAGACTCGGGGTACATGTTAGAGTGTTAGGTGCAGACTTAGGAAGTGTTTCCCCATAGGAAACAATGAAGCTGCGTTAGGAGCTGAACGCTGTTTTTTTTCAGCTCAAACAGCCCCATTGTTTCCTATGGGGGAATCGTGCACGAGCACGTTTTTGAAGCTGGCCGCGTCCGTAAGCACCGCTGGTATCGAGAGTTGAAGTGGCAGTAAATTATGCTCTACGCTCCCTTTTTGGAGCCTAATGCAGCCCTTCTGTGAACTCTAAATACCAGCGGTATTTAAAAGGTGTGGGAGAAAAAAAGCCAGCGTAGCTAACGCACCCCTTTGGTCGCAGAACTCTAAATCTAGTCGTAAGGTTGGTAGCCAAGCAATTGACTTAACTGTTCGTCGAATAATAAAATAAAGAATAAAAAACAGCAGATTGGACACATTTTAAAAGCTACATTTTGTAGATCAATATTGCAGACAAAGCAGTTATTTATAGATGGATGTGATGATTGATGTGTACAATTTAAAATTGTTAAAATACAGTGGCCTAGATTTAGAGTTGGGCGGTAGCCATCAAAACCAGCGTTAGAGGCTCCTAACACTGGTTTTTACCACCCGCTGGTATTTGGAGTCAGTCAGGAAAGGGTCTAACGCTCACTTTGCAGCCGCGACTTTTCCATACCGCAGATCCCCCTACGCCATTTGCGTATCCTATCTTTTCAATAGGATCTTTCTAACGCCGGTATTTAGAGTCGTGGCTGAAGTGAGCGTTAGAAATCTAACGAGAAAACTCCAGCCGCAGAAAAAAGTCAGTAGTTAAGAGCTTTCTTGGCTAACGCCGGTTCATAAAGCTCTTAAATACTGTGCTCTAAAGTACACTAACACCCATAAACTACCTATGTACCCCTAAACCGAGGTCCCCCCACATCGCCGCCACTCTATTAAAATTTTTTAACCCCTAAACTGCTGCTCCGTACACCGCCGCCAGCTACGTTATCCCTATGTACCCCTAATCTGCTGCCCCTAACATCGCCGACCCCTATATTATATTTATTAACCCCTAATCTGCCGCCCCCGCTATTGCTGACACCTGCATATTTTTTTTAACCCCTAATCTGCCACTCCGTACACCGCCGCAACCTACATTATCCCTATGTACCCCTAATCTGCTGCCCCTAACACAGCCGACCCCTATATTATATTTATTAACCCCTAATCTGCCTCCCCCAACGTCGCCTCCACCTACCTACAATAATTAACCCCTAATCTGCCGACCGGACCACACCGCTACTATAATAAATGTATAAACCCCTAAAGCTAAGTCTAACCCTAACACCCCCCTAACTTAAATATAATTTAAATCTAACTCAATAAATTAACTCTTATTAAATAAATTATTCCTATTTAAAGCTAAATACTTACCTGTAAAATAAACCCTAATATAGCTACAATATAAATTATAATTATATTGTAGCTATTTTAGGATTAATATTTATTTTACAGGCAACTTTGTAATTATATTAACCAGGTACAATAGCTATTAAATAGTTAATAACTATTTAATAGTTACCTAGTTAAAATAATTACAAAATTACCTGTAAAATAAATCCTAACCTAAGTTACAATTAAACCTAACACTACACTATCAATAAATTAATTAACCCTAATCTGCGTTAGGAGCTGAACGCTGCTTTTTTGCAGGGTTTTTTTTTTCAGCTCAAACAGCCCCCTTGTTTCCTATGGGGAAATCGTGCATGAGCACGTTTTTGAAGCTGGCCACGTCCGTAAGCAACGCTGGTATCTAAAGTTGCAGTGGCGGTAAATATGCTCTACGCTCCTTTTTTGGAGCCTAACGCAGCCCTTCTGTGAACTCTAAATACCAGCGGTATTTAAAAGGTGCGGGAGAAAAAAAGCCAGCATAGCTAACGCACCCCTTTGGCCGCAGAACTCTAAATCTAGCCGAGTGTTTACTGTGCCTTATAGCAAATATATCCATTTTCATTTAGCTTGTAAATGTGAATGATCAATATTGCATTAAATTCCAAATACAATTTGTTGGAGGTCTGCTAATTTTACTGTTTTTGAATTTCAATTGCATTCAATAGTACATTTCATACAATTATCAGACACAATAGTTAGATTTTTAGCCTCTAGTAGTCTCAATTTCCCTTGTTATCATCCAAATGTTAGATCTGTGCATTTATTTTGCAACTAATGTAAAAAAAAAAAAATTTAGTTTTCCTTATTTCTGTTAGCATATGAATATGTAATATGGCTGGCAACAAAAAATAAAAAATAATAATAATATTAGTTTAACCCCTTGATGCCTTTCTAACAGTATTGGGCTTTAACCCTCTGAGGAAGGCATTGGGCATCCTGATATTTGCAGCATTCTGCTCCCTTCTGCATTGAAGAAAATGCAAGATCCAACTGGGGGACGTGCCTAGCATCGTAGTCAGTACCCTACTAATCAGTGGCATTGAGGTCATGTGATTGCAGCAATGATCATGTGACTTCCCATTTTTCACTTTTGTTTAGATCGGACCTTTTTTCCACCTTCCTGAAATGGTTAAAATGTTTGTTTCATTTCCATAGCAGCAGTCTGTTATGTTATCCAATAAAATGAAACCAGGAAGAGCAGGCAAATAGACTGACAGCTTCATTCAGCCTGTCAGTAGAAGACTGTGACATTTTCTAGCCAAGCAAGATTCTCAGGGGAGGGAAATAACTGAAAGGGGTATTTTAGATTATTGCCTGAAGTTCTGAGGCTCAGAACTGTTTACATTCAGAGTGCTAGCAGTTGGTTTTTTACTGTGCTCCCCTCACTGAGAGTTACAAAGCTTTGGAGAGAGAGTGACTTGCCTTCCTTTCATAGCACTGTTTTAACCCCTTAGTGACCACAGCACTCATTCAATTTTCTGACCATTTGGGACCAGGGCTATTTTTACATTTCTGTGGTGTTTGTGTTTAGCTGTAATTTTCCTCTTACTCATTTACTGTACCCACACATATTATATACCGTTTTTCTCACCATTGAATGAACTTTCTAAAGATATGAGTAGTGAGTGAGTAGTGAGGGCGCTAAAGAGAGCTAAAGGAATCTTAAAGTGAAAGTAAACTTACCTGATCTGCTATACACAGTTACACAGTTTAGTTAAAAATAATAGTAGTTTAATTCATCATTTTTTTTTAAAGTTACATCTTAATACCTTTTTCACCGCAAATAAAGTCCAATATTTCCTATTTTCAATTCTGCCCGTTTTTACAGATCTAATTCACTTCCAGCTCACGTGCATTTTATTGTCCAATTGACTTTCTGGCCGATCGGCGGCCGTGATGCTACGTCATCACACTATCGGATAAATTGCGCATGCTTCGAAGCTCTTCTACCCATTATTATGTCGGGCGCGCGTTCACAATTAGCGCATGCGCATAGCTGTTTATCGCAACATACAAGCACAGCCGAATATTAGCGATCTGTAAGTATAAGGGTTATATTTCAATCAAGCTTTCATGCACTTTATAACTAGAAGACTAAAAACTATGTTTCTAACTCTGCGCTTTGAACACAGGATGATCGAAATCTGCGCATGCGCAATGCGTTCCATTACCGTGAACGCGCATTTCTCCTAGGTATAGAGCGGGTGGGACCGCTCTATACGTAAAGGCAGCAAAATATAGGAAGTGGAGGATGGGCGGAGTAAGGCTAATGACGGTAATCAAAATATATATTAAAATAAAATATAGAATCAGTAATAGAAAAAAATAAAAAACATAGCGGTCTCAATATTCTATTGTTATAGAATACATCCGTGTTTTGCTAAGCATAGAAATTTACTTTCACTTTAAACTAGATATAATGGTAAAAAGTTATGATATATCTTACAAAAAGTGGGACCCAGTTGATGTTAATTACCTCAAAGGTACATATACAATACTGACCTGTGCTAAGTATATTGTGTACAGATGTATTACTAATAATGAATTATAGGGCCAATAGTCTATGGATATTAAAACTGAGGGTATTTTATTAAAAAGTTATTTGAATTAAATGTTTTTGTTTGAGTCAGTTAATATGTCTCAAACCAGTAATCAAGGGGTGGTGATTAAAAAAAAAAATGTGCAAAGTGCTAAAAAGTGTGATCCACTACTACGTGTGAGATATGTTATATAATAATAATATACTAAAATTATTAATGAATATTAAATTAATACAATATGTGACCAGACCCTTAATAGATTGGTATTAGCGTCAAAACTAAAATCAGTGAATAAATAACTGTGGTAAATACGAGTGAAATAAATCATACATACATTTTATTATAACTGAACTCTCAAAGAGTTAAAAAGTATACAAGGATAAAAAGATTTCATAAATTCTACATAGAGGACGTCTCCCCAAATTAATCAACACTTGATAAGGCTAAAATTTAAAATATTATTGTTGATAACTATCTTAAGCAATCTAAAATAGAGCATACATTTTTGAATGAACACAGAGCATTATAAGTTACGTAACTATAGGATTATCATATTAGTCTCCACTTATGAGAATGTCGGATTACGGAAAGTTCAGTCCGTGTTATTTACAGATTCTTTGTATGTTCAGGAACATAAAGTCTCCTTGATGTGAAAAGACACTTTTAGTATGAGTTACCTTGTCTTCTTATTGTAACTGTTACATTCGTGGCTTACTTGTAGCGATGGTGAAACAGCACTGCCGCGTGTGTTTTTGGCATCTGACGTCACAGTCCTATGTCTGTGATCAGGTCTGGGAAATTACCGTATTGTTATTCACGGTTCTTGATTTGAGAAATAGTGCATCCAAAAGTTCCTGCACTTAGTGCTATGCACGCAGGGAACACAACTTGGGAAACAAAGTTATGCAGTGGTAGCAAGATGACAAATGAAGATGAAAAAATAACCCGGGTTACTCAGCCTCAATCTTTGTTTCGGACTGGAGATGATGATGATTATACACTTTTAGAGTTTGTAGATAGATCACAAAGATCAGATATGTAGATAGGTCACACAGATCAACTCGTTTCGCTCTATACAGAGCTTTATAGAGATACTGTGACTTTGAATTTTCTGACTTTTAAATGTATTCCCGGAACCTGATTGGTTGATTCTCATTTTGATTAAACGTGGACTTTGGCTAACTCATACCTGTGTCAGTGTTTTTTACTGATGTTCGCATTCTCATTGTTTTTAAGGTGGAAATTTCTTATTGATATCTTGAATATATACGTTATCTTTCTTAAGAAATGGTATAATAAAAACAATATAATAACAAGGAATTTTTTCACATGGCTTGTTAAAATGTTATTCAACTTAAATTATACATAGTTCATATAGTAGAAATTGATTATAATAAATAATATATTAATAGTTTTATTTATATATCCTTGGAATTAAGTAAAATCAAGTACTATTGGCACACTAATATAGTTAAAAATAAAATATGGGGGGGCGGAGCCAACTGCCAAGGGAGACAGACGTCTATGAGTGAAGCTCCTGGCTTCAACTAACTTTAAAATCTTTATTTGCCCTTAAAATAATGTGTTTTTGCATTACAAGGAGACACCTTACTTCTCGTTAATATCGCAGACTCAAGTGTTGCTCAAGCTGATATATTTGGCTAAGGGACTCTCTCTGTAAGGAACAAGATCGGAATGGAGGCCCTATTCAACTGGGAACTGGCTGTGGCGCAGCTCTTACATGAACATTATGCGAGGATGGAGACAACATTGGCGAGGAGCTGTGCCGGGGCTAGTTTACCTGTGCATGTTGCCCTTAACCTGACTGCAGATGCCAATGACCTGGATCAGGGTAACCATACGGCTTTACTAACCCCCGGGCCCTCACGCTCCCTGCCTGAATCCCTACAATATGGCGGACTGCCTGACTGCAGTGGCAACGATCGTCCAGAATGCGAGGTGGATACATTTGCGGAGGCTGTGGTTGATGACTGCCCTGATAATCTTGCTAAACCTGGGTTGCCAGGTGGACCGTCAGACCTCGGATCAGACCGCACCTCATTCCGAGTACACGCGTAGTCACAGGGCACAGTATAAGTACAGCCAGGGGCCATATTTGGAGTGCTCTCCCTTTGCTCCGTAGAGATGCCGAAGAAAGGAGTGTGTCTATAGCTACTATCCTCAATGCCGGCCACAATGTGAGAGGTAATCCTCCTGACTGCTCCTCAGAGGGGCCACCGCAGAAGTGTACAGAAGCCACAGCCCCCAGGGGCATTGGTTAAAAGAACAGACCTGAAGTTGTTTAAGTCCACTATACCTATTGAGGAAAAGACATGGACACACTAATTTCTTGAACATTGAAGGGTTATGTTGGCAAGATGTTATTAAGATTTTCATGGTTGCTTGCCTTATTAATATGTTTTCCCCACTGTTGCTGCATAGCTTTAAACATATCTGACTGCAGATCCATTGTGACAGTATTATTTTATTCTATAGCATACAAATGTGTTTATTGGCCTCCTAGACGGTTTGCTTAGAAGCAGTGTTTAAGCCTACATAATGCTAAGTAACTGTAGTGACCTACAACAATGTTAGTGAACTCTAGAGTTAAATGTGAGTGTGACTGCTTCACAAAAAGAGGAACTGAAGTTGATTTAGGGACATTGTTCCCTTGAAAAACACTGTTTAGTTGGGTCATTTACATTATTTGTTCTTCACACTGTAATATACAAGTTTTTGATAGTCTCACTATTTGGATATATCTCATATATACACTCCTGGGGGATGCAAGAGCTCATAGTCAGCAGTATTGGATGTATTTATCGCAGACATATATATATCTCATTAACATTAATCTTACCATACTACGTATTGAACACTGCTATGTATGCACAAATGTTTTTGCACTGTTTGTTTTTCTTTGTTTGACTTTATAGCCTATCTCTGCATATCATTGCATTTTGAAATAACTCTTTTCTTATTAGGCATGTAAGACATTTATTACCTCTATACCCTAACTATCACTTACATGAGTTCACATAGAGGCTTATTGAACCGAATACTGAGTTGAGCGTCAAATATAGCACAGTCGCTGCCAGCAGCCGAGGCTGCGCCCTCATATTTCTCACCATGTAGCTGTTTCATAATGTCCAGTTGTTTTGTCCCTTCCCTTATTATGTTGTAGCCTTACTGTTGTTGCACAGTTTATACGGAGTGTACTATCTGCTCCCACACCAATCCCAATTTAAGATATTACAGTACTAGTACTAGTCCTTATAGTCATATGTGATGCATGTTGTGGAGGTCTGATTCTGGCTCTCACAGTTCATTTTTACATATGTATATATATATATGTCATGCCACCTAATTGGGCTGGACCCACACTGCTCCTCTATCTTATGGTTCCCCTATACATAAAACCCTGTATAGACCATGTCTAAACAGAAGACTCAGATCTTAAAGCTTTGACAGGCCAGTCGGGAGGGAAAAAAAAAAAAGCTTAGCATGAAGCCAACCCTTCTATACCATTCCTTTATATTAGTCTCTTAGTAACCCATATGCTCCTGAGAGTAATACTGAAGTTCATCTCACTTTTGAGTTATTGCACTATAAGATATCTTGTCTCTTTATCACACTTTAAATAACCACCTCCTCCCCCCCCAACCCAACATAATATGCCTCCAATATGTGGAGGATTACCTAAGCGGTTTATCGTCTCTCTACCGCAATCACAACTATGAAAATTCCCACCTTGAAAGTCCAGAACCAGATGGCTCAGGAGCCCTTTAACCTAGTATCCTTTCTTTTAACCTTATTCATATTGAGAGCCACATACTACTATTTGCCTATTAGGTTATTCTGGACTAGGTGCATAACTACATTATAAAACCCTATAAAATTGAGGTTTATCAAGGAGATCCAAAAGGGGTTCCCTTATTTCACAAATGCCTTCTTTTACTTGTATACTTCCTACTATTTCGGATGGTCCAAGAGTGGCCTATGGTGTCATGAAGGAGGTTTCTAATTGATTGGCATTCTATATATACAATGACTGCATGGTTTGTAAACTGTTGTTTGTATGTTTCTCCTAAGTTTCTGTTGCCATTCCCTAACATTGAAGCCTTACCGTAAGTGCCATGCGGTGCAAGATTTTATTTTACAATTGATGAATGCCTCTAAATATACCTCAATAAAAAAATATTAAAAAAAATAATAAAAAATAAAATATGGGAACTACTTATAAGACGTAATATTTTGTTTTTGCAAACAATTATAAAGAGTAATTCAGTAACGCCTATGTTTTATGACAAGAATTATGGCAAAAATTATATTGATATATAATATTCTAGAGTTATTCAAAAAGAAAGGGAGAAAGGTCCAATTCAGCCTCTTTTATCAGCAATTTCTTTTCTATGTTACCTCCTCTCCAGTGTTTATGTACTTTCTTAATTCCCCAATATAGCAAATCCTTAGTGTTACCTTTATGGATGGTCTTAAAGTGTTTATACAGGTAGGTGTCTTCAATACCATTTTTTATGTTATTTAGATGTACTCTAATTCTATCCTTTATCATTCTTTTCGTTTCACCAAAATAGAAAAAATTACAGGAACATTTTAGGACATAAATCACATTTTTATTGGTACATCTTATAATATCTTTTAAAATAAATGGTTTTTCTGAATCATTAGTTTTTATATTGTTTAGCTTTTTGCTATGGCTGCAGGCCTTGCAAGAATAGCAAGGAAAAAAACCAGCAATATTTCTTCCCATTAAATCTTTTTGTCTAGGATGATTTTTATTAGGGATCTTAAGTTCACTTGGAGCTAAAATAGTTTTTAAATTTGCTGCTTTCCTAAATAAAAAGTTTGGATTCTCAGAAATTCTATCTCCCAAGATGTCATCTTCTTTAATAAGATGCCAGTGTTTTTTAACCAATCTTTTTATGATGTTACAGTCTGCATGATAATCTGTAATAAATGGTATTTTAATTCTTTCTTCATTATCTTTTAGTTTTTCTTTATATGCTAGCAAAATGTCTCTGTTAGAGTTTTTTTGCCCTTTCCATAGCTTTATTAGTGACATCATCTTTATAACCTCTTAAGTGAAAATTTTCCGTTAACATTTGTGACTGTTGCTCAAAATCCATAGATCTTGAGCAATTTTTCTTTATACGTAGGTACTGGCCTACGGGAATACTTTTTTTTCCAGGTGTCTAAATGGCAACTATTGGAGTGTATGTAGTTGTTAGAGTCAGTTTTTTTAAAATGAGTTTTAGTTTCCAATTTTTCATCTATGACCATTATTTCTAAGTCTAAAAAAGTTACTGAGCTTCTACTCCAATTCGAGGTAAACTTTAGGCCCCAGGTATTCATATTATTAAACATTTAATTAAGTCCTGTTCTGTACCTTCCCAGATTATTAACAGGTCATCTATATATCTTCTATAGAGCATAAGGTTTGCACCATATCTGCCATCTCCAAGGAATTCGGTTTCCCAAGATCCCATAAAGAGATTGGCATAGCTTGGCGCAAACCTTGTGCCCATAGCAGTACCTTCAGTTTGGAGATAGAAGTTTTTATTAAAAGAAAAGTAATTATTTTCTAATATATATTTGATACTTTTCAAAATAAAATTTCTATGTTGGTCTGTCATGCTAGAATCTGTTTTTAAAAATGAATCAACTGCTTGGACACCTTTAGAGTGGTTAATCACCATAAATAGGGATGTGACATCGCAAGTGGCAAGGATCATATTGGTCTTCCAATTAATCATTTTTAAGATGTTAAGAACTTGTGTAGAATCCCTGAGATAAGAGTCTAAACTTTTCACATGTTTTTGCAAGAGGTTATCAACATACTTTGATAGATTAGCTGATGGTGAGTCTATCCCAGAGATAATAGGTCTACCGGGTGGGTTAGCCAAACATTTATGGATTTTAGGCAAAAAATAAAAAATGGGTATTTTAGGGAATTTCGGTGTTAAAAATTCAAATTCTTTATTGTTAAGTATTCCTGATTTTTCGCCCTCTAATAGCAGTTTATTTAAAGTTTTTTTAAATTTTTCTGTTGGATCAAAGTCCATTTTTTTGTATGTTTTTTATCTTCCAACAGTCTATAGGCCTCTTTTAAATATTTTTTTGTGTCTATCAGGACAATCCCACCTCCCTTATCCACAGGTTTTATTGTAATCTCTGCATTTTTTTTTTTTTTTGGAGATTATCCATGACTGTTTTTTCTTTAAGACTCATATTGTATTTTTTAACTTTGGGTAAATTATTTTTTTTTATTTTTCTGCACACCATTCTTTCAAAGGTTTCTAAATATTTACCTTTTGCATGAATTGGGTTGAATTTTGATTTAACTTTAAGGTCTGTATGTGTAATACCATCTTGTTTGGACAATTTTGAATTTAGTTGTCTTTCTATTGGATTTTTTAAGAAAAATCTTTTTAATGTTAGATTTCTAACAAATTTTTTTACGCGAATGTGTGTATTGAACGTATTCATTCTCACTGTTGGTGCAAATGATAGACCCAAACTTAAAACTCTTTCTTCTTCTTTTTTTAGAGTAGTGCTACATAAATTAAAAATACCATGGTGTGTTTTATTCATCTCCACCTCTTTGCATCGCTTAGACTTTCCTCTTCCTCTCTTTCCTCTAAATTTCTTTTCTTTCTTATATTGAGGTCTTTTTCCTGTCTGATTAGGTCCCTTGAGGTGCCCTGCTTTAGAGGGCTCTTCTCTAAAAAAACTAATTCATCGCTAGTCTGTTTTTCTTTTGTTGGTTTCAAATCTCTAAGGGTTTCATAGCAATTTTGGACTGGTGTTATCCAATTATCCTCTTGTTTAAAGCTATTCCATCTATTTGTTCTCCTGGGGTATTCCCAGTTATTATGTCTGTTTTGATATTCTCTCTGGGGATTTTGTCTAAACATATTGTGTCTAAATTCAGAATAGAAGTGCTCTCTGTTTTGATATCTTGGATATCTGGGTCTTTCATATTGTGAATTTCTATTATAGAATCTTTCCTGTTCATAATTATTAGTATAGGTATTGTGATTACTCCTGTTATCTTGTTCATAGTAGTTGTATGATTGTGGTATTCTTATTGGTTTAGCTTGTGTGTATTCCTCTTTTTGTTCTCTTCTATATGTATTCATTGAAGTGTCTTTATTTTTATCATCATTTAATACTGGCATGTTATCATTGATATCTCTTTCCGTTTTTCCCCACTTTGTTCTTAAAAGATCTTTATTCAGATTTGCTAATTTGTCTATTATTACTTTTTGTTTCTCTTTATATTCATTACTTTCTTTCTTATCTTTTAGTTTCTCTTTAATTTCTAAGATGTTTTGTTCAATCTCTATTAGAGTTTCTTTTCTTGACCTTTTTAAAATGTCTATTAGAGTGTTAGATGCTTTTTTTTAAAGTGTCTGTCCATTCAGTCTGTAAAATATCTGTTAGTGGAAAGGTACAATTTTTGTTCAACTTGAGCCCTCTGGGAATAATATCTTTGGCTGTATATCTATTGAGAAATATAAGTTCCATCTTTTGCTTTAATTCTTTAATCATATAAGATTCTAATTTTTGCATTAAATCTGAAATTTTTTCAGATGAGATGTAACTAGTGGGAGGATTACTATCTTCTTTCATATCAAGGAATATTTGATCCCGAAATTCAAAAATATCTTCCATATTTAAAATATATTCTATAGGGAAATGTATAACCTGCTGCTACTACTGGTTGAAGGAAAGAAAAAATGTTATATGGGTGAGTAAGTAGAGCGCTGGAAATATGAGATTCCAAACACCTCACTTAAAGAAAAGATCCTTCTGTCTTTTCAAATTAGTAATGAGTAGTGAGTGAGTAGTGAGGGCGCTAAAGAGAGCTAAAGGAATCTTAAACTAGATATAATGGTAAAAAAGTTATGATATATTTTACAAAAAGTGGGACCCAGTTGATGTTAATTACCTCAAAGGTACATATACAATACTGACCTGTGCTAAGTATATTGTGTACAGATGTATTACTAATAATGAATTATAGGGCCAATAGTCTATGGATATTAAAACTGAGGGTATTTTATTAAAAAGTTATTTGAATTAAATGTTTTTGTTTGAGTCAGTTAATATGTCTCAAACCAGTAATCAAGGGGTGGTGATAAAAAAAAAAAATGTGCAAAGTTTACTTAGAATTGGAGTAGAAGCTCAGTAACTTTTTTAGACTTAGAAATAATAGTCATAGATGAAAAATTGGAAACTAAAACTCATTTTAAAAAAACTGACTCTAACAACTACATACACTCCAATAGTTGCCATTTAGAAACCTGAAAAAAAGTATTCCTGTAGGCCAGTACCTACGTATAAAGAAAAATTGCTCAAGATCTATGGATTTTGAGCAACAGTCACAAATGTTAACGGAAAAATTTCACTTAAGAGGTTATAAAGATGATGTCACTAATAAAGCTATGGAAAGGGCAAAAAACACTAACAGAGACATTTTGCTAACATAAAAAGAAAAACTGAAAGATAATGATGAAAGAATTAAAATACCATTTATTACAGATTATCATGCAGACTGTAACATCATAAAAAGATTGGTTAAAAAACATTGGCATCTTATTAAAGAAGATGACATCTTGGGAGATAAAATTTCTGAGAATCCAAACTTTGTATTTAGGAAAGCAGCAAATTTAAAAACTATTTTAGCTCCAAGTGAACTATTCGTGCAAGGCCTGCAGCCATAGCAAAAAACTAAACAATATAAAAATTAATGATTCAGAAAAACCATTTATTATAAAAGATGTTATAAGATGTACCAATAAAAATGTGATTTATGTCCTAAAATGTTCCTGTAATTTTTTCTATTTTGGTGAAATGAAAAGAATGATAAAGGATAGAATTAGAGAACATCTAAATAACATCAAAAATGGTATTGAAGACACCCACCTGTATAAACACTTTAAGACCATCCATAAAGGTAACACTAAGGATTTGCTATATTGGGGAATTAAGAAAGTACATATACACTGGAGAGGAGGTAACATAGAAAAGAAATTGCTGATAAAAGAGGCTGAATTAATTTACAAATATAACACATTATTTCCAAAAGGCCTAAATTCTGAATTGGACCTTTCTCCCTTTCTTTTTGAATAACTCTAGAATATTATATATCAATATCATTTTTGTCATAATTCTTGTCATAATACATAGGCGTTACTCAATTACTCTTTATAATTGTTTGCAAAAACAAAATATTAAGTCTTATAAGTAGTTCCCATATTTTATTTTTAACTATATTAGTGTGCCAATAGTACTTGATTTTACTTAATTCCATGGATATATAAATAAAACTATTAATATATTATTTATTATAATCAATTTCTACTATATGAACTATGTATAATTTAAGTTGAATAACATTTTAACAAGCCATGTGAAAACATTCCTTGTTATTATATTGTTTTTATTAAACCATTTCTTAAGAAAGATAACGTATATATTCAAGATATCAATAAGAAATTTCCACCTTAAAAACAATGAGAATGCGAACATCAGTAAAAATCACTGACACAGGTATGAGTTATCCAAAGTCCACGTTTAATCAAAATGAGAATCAACCAATCAGGTTCCGGGAATACATTTAAAAGTCAAAAAATTCAAAGTCACAGTATCTTGATAAAGCTCTGTATAGAGCAAAACGCGTTGATCTGTGTGACCTATCTACATATCTGTACACATGCGGCAGTGCTGTTTCACCATCGCTACAAGTAAGCCATGAATGTAACAGTTACAATAAGAAGACAAGGTAACTCATACTAAAAGTGTCTTTTCACATCAAGGAGATTTTATGTTCCTGAACATACAAAGAATCTGTAAATAACACAGACTGAACTTTCCTTAATCTGACATTCTCATAAGTGGAGACTAATATGATAATCCTATAGTTACGTAACTTATAATGCTCTGTGTTCATTCAAAAAGTTATGCTCTATTTTAGATTGCTTAAGATAGTTATTGGCAATAATATTTTAAATTTTAGCCTTATCGAGTGTTGATTAATTTGGGGAGACGTCCTCTATGTAGAATTTATGAAATCTTTTTATCCTTGTATACTTTTTAACTCTTTGAGGGTTCAGTTATAATAAAATGTATGTATGATTTATTTCACTCGTATTTACCACAGTTATTTATTCACTGATTTTAGTTTTGACGCTAATACCGATCCATTAAGGGTCTGGTCACATATTGTATTAATTTAATATTCATTAATAATTTTAGTATATTATTATTATATAACATATCTCGCACGTAGTAGTGGATCACACTTTTTAGCACTTTGCACATTTTTTTTAATCACCACCCCTTGATTACTGGTTTGAGACATATTAACTGACTCAAACAAAAACATTTAATTCAAATAACTTTTTAATAAAATACCCTCAGTTTTAATATCCATAGACTTTTAGCCCTATAATTAATTTTTAGTAATACATCTGTACACAATATACTTAGCACAGGTCAGTATTGTATATGTACATTTGAGGTAATTAACATCAACTGGGTCCCACTTTTTGTAAGATATATCATAACTTTTGTACCATTATAGTGCAAAAGAGAAGGGGGACAGAGAGAGCAAAAGAGAAGGGGAGAGAAAGCGCAAAAGAGGGAGAGAGCGAGCGCAAAAGAGGGAGGGTTAGAGAGCAAAAGAGAGGGGGAGAGAGCGCAAAAGAGAGGGGGAGAGAGTGCAAAAGAAAGGGATAGAGAGAGCAAAAGAGGGGGGAGAGAGAGAGCAAAAAAGGGGGGAGAGAGAGAGTAAAAGAGGGGGGAAGAGAGCAAAATAGGGGAGAGAGAGCAAAAGAGTGGGGCGAGAGAGCAAAATAGGGGATAGAGAGAGCAAAATAGGGGAGAGATAGAGCAAAAGAGGGGGGGGAGAGCAGAAGAGGGGAGAAGAGAGAGAGAAAGCGAGCAAAACAGGGGGGAGAGAGCAAAAGAGGGGGAGAGAGAGAGAGCAAGAGAGGGGGGAGAGAGAGAGAGCGCAAAATAGGGGGGAGAGAGAGAGCTCAAAAGAGAGGGGGAGAGAGAGAGCGCAAAAGAGAGGGGGAGAGAGAGGGAGCAAGGGTTAGAGCTGCGGTACTTAAAAAATTGGCCCGTGTACACAGGCTTTAGGACTAGTTTGTTATAATTTACTATAAAAAATATATAAAATATGATGAAAAAATGGAAAAAAACACACTTTTTTGAAATTTGACCCCCAAAATCTGTTACACATCTACAACCACCAAAAAACACTTATGCTGAATAGATTCTAAATTTTGTCCTGAGTTTAGAAATACCCAATGTTTACATGTTCTTTGCTTTTTTTTTTTTGCAAGTCATAGGGCAATAAGTACAAGCAACACTTTGCTATTTCCAAACCATTGTTTTTTTTCCCCAAAATTAGCAAGGTTACATTGGAGCACTGATATCTGTCAGGAATCCCTGAATAACCCTTCACATGTATATATTTTTTTAAAAGAAGACTACCTAAGGTATTAAACTTGGAGTATTTTGACTCTTTTCATGCAACCATTTTACCACAGATCTATGCCAAAGTTTGAAAAAAGTTTTAAAACCCCCCCCAGCAATTTAAGAATACATTTACTGAGAACGTTAAGGGTTACTGCCAGATAACACCCCAATATGTGTTCAGCAACATCTCCTGAGTACAGTGATACCACCCATGTATAGGTGTGTCGGGTTCTCTGGGGGCTAAAAGGCCTTATTTTTAGGGGCGCATTTCAGTTTTCCAACTTTGAATTTTCACATCTGTCATCATGCACCCATGTCCTATTTGGGGCATTTCTGAAGCCGGCCAATGTAATTTACCTCCATCAAACCATCTATTTTTGAAAAGTAGACACCCTAGGGTATTTGAAATGCTGGTATTTTAACACTTTCCATGCACTAATTCAACCTCTAATTTTTGTCAAACTTTTGGGTAGTCATTTTTTTGTTATTTTCACACACATTGTACTTTAGGCATGGATTCTCAGTTCCTGTTATGTGTTACTGCCAAAAAAAACTCAAAATGTGTTCAACAACATCTCCTGAGTACAGTGATACCACCCATGAATAGGTGTTCAACAACATCTCCTGAGTACAGTGATACCACCCATGAATAGGTTTTTTGGGTTCTCAGGGGGCTAAAAAGCCTTATTTTTAGGGGGCACATTCCAGTTTTCCAACTTGGAATTTTTATATCTGTCATCATGCACCCATGTCCTATTTGGGATATTTATGAAGCCGACCAATGTAATTTACCCCGATCAAACCATCTATTTTTGAAAAGTAGACACGCTAGGGTATTTGAAATGCTGGTATTTTAACACTTTCCATGCACTTATTTAACCACCAGTCTTCGTCAAACTTTTGGGTAGTAATTTTTTGTGTTATTTTTCAAACACATTCGGCTAGATTTAGAGTTCTGTGGCCAAAGGGGTGCGTTAGCTACGCTGGCTTTTTTTCTCCCGCACCTTTTAAATACCGCTGGTATTTAGAGTTCACAGAAGGGCTGCGTTAGGCTCCAAAAAGGGAGCGTAGAGCATATTTACCACCACTGCAACTCTCGATACCAGAGGTGCTTACGGACGTGGCCAGCTTCAAAAACGTGCTCATGCACGATTCCCCCATAGGAAACAATGGGGCTGTTTGAGCTGAAAAAAACCTAACACCTGCAAAAAAGCAGCGTTCAGCTCCTAACGCAGCTACATTGTTTCATATGGGGAAACACTTCCTAAGTCTGCACCTAACACCCTAACATGTACCCCGAGTCTAAACACCCCTAACCTTACACTTATTAACCCCTAATCTGCCGCCCCCGCTATCGCTGACCCCTGCATATTATTATTAACCCCTAATCTGCTGCTCCATACACCACCGCCAGCTGTTATCCCTATGTACCCCTAATCTGCTGCCCCTAACATCGCCGACCACTATGTTATATTTATTAACCCCTAATCTGCCGCCCCCGCTATCGCTGACCCCTGCATATTATTATTAACCCCTAATCTGCCGCTCCGTACACCACCGCCAGCTACGTTATCCCTATGTACCCCTAATCTGCTGCCCCTAACATCGCCGACCACTATGTTATATTTATTAACCCCTAATCTGCCGCCCCCGCTATCGCTGACCCCTGCATATTATTATTAACCCCTAATCTGCCGCTCAGTACACCACCGCCAGCTACGTTATCCCTATGTACCCCTAATCTGCTGCCCCTAACATCGCCGATCACTATGTTATATTTATTAACCCCTAATCTGCCCCCACAACGTCGCCGCCAGCTACCTACAATAATTAACCCCTAATCTGCCGACCGGAGCTCACCGCTACTATAATAAATGTATTAACCCCTAAAGCTAAGTCTAACCCTAACACTAACACCCCCTAACTTAAATATAATTTAAATCTAACGAAATAAATTAACTCTTACTAAATAACTTATTCCTATTTAAAGCTAAATACTTACCTGTAAAATAAATCCTAATATAGCTACAATATAAATTATAATTATATTGTAGCTATATTAGGATTAATATTTATTTTACAGGCAACTTTGAATTTATTTTAACCAGGTGCAATAGCTATTAAATAGTTAATAACTATTTAATAGTCACCTAGTTAAAATAATTACAAAATTACCTGTAAAATAAATCATAACCTAAGTTACAATTAAACCTAACACTACACTATCAATAAATTAATTAAATACAATACCTACAAATAACCACAATTAAATAAACTAACTAAAGTTACAAAAAATAAAAAAATATTTACAAACATTAGAAAAATATTACAATTTTAAACTAATTACACCTACTCTAAGCCCCCTAATAAAATAACAAAGACCCCCAAAATAAAAAAATGCCCTACCCTATTCTAAATTAAAAAAGTTCAAAGCTCTTTTACCTTACCAGCCCTGAAAAGGGCCATTTGCGGGGCATGCCCCAAATAATTCAGCTCTTTTGCCTGTAAAAAAAACCATACAATACCCCCCCCCAACATTACAACCCACCACCCACATACCCCTAATCTAACCCAAACCCCCCTTAAATAAACCTAACACTAAGCCCCTGAAGATCCTACCTTATCTTCACCATGCCAGGTTCACCGATCCATCCACCGAAGTCTTGATCCAAGCCTCCGAAATCTTGATCCAAGCCCAAGCGGGGGCTGAAGAGTGACGTCCAGCCTCCGGCTGAAGTCTTGATCCAAGCGGGCAGAAGAGGACATCCGGACTGGCAAACATCTTCATCCAAGCCGCATCTTCTATGTTCTTCAATCCGATGACGACCGGCTGATCTTCAAGACCTCCAGCGCGGATCCATCCATCTTCACCGACGACTTCCCGACGAATGACGGTTCCTTTAAGGGACGTCATCCAAGATGGCGTCCCTCGAATTCCGATTGGCTGATAGGATTCTATCAGCCAATCGGAATTAAGGTAGGAAAATTCTGATTGGCTGATAGAATCAATAGCTCAATCTGATTGGGTGATCGGATCAGCCAATCGGATTGAACTTGATTCTGATTGGCTGATTCCATCAGCCATTCAGAATTTTCCTACCTTAATTCCGATTGGCTGATAGAATCCGAACAGCCAATCGGAATTCGAGGGACGCCATCTTGGATGACGTCCCTTAAAGGAACCGTCATTCATCAGGAAGTCGTCGGTGAAGATGGATGGATCCGCGCTGGAGGTCTTGAAGATCAGCCGGTCGTCATCGGATTGAAGAACATAGAAGATGCGGCTTGGATGAAGATGTTTGCCGGTCCGGATGTCCTCTTCTGCCCGCTTGGATCAAGACTTTAGCCGGAGGATGGACGTCACTCTTCAGCCCCCGCTTGGGCTTGGATCAAGATTTCGGAGGCTTGGATCAAGACTTCGGTGGACGGATCGGTGAACCTGGCATGGTGAAGATAAGGTAGGAAGATCTTCAGGGGCTTAGTGTTAGGTTTATTTAAGGGGGGTTTGGGTTAGATTAGGGGTATGTGGGTGGTGGGTTGTAATGTTGGGGGGGGTATTGTATGGTTTTTTTTACAGGCAAAAGAGCTGAATTATTTGGGGCATGCCCCGCAAATGGCCCTTTTCAGGGCTGGTAAGGTAAAAGAGCTTTGAACTTTTTTAATTTAGAATAGGGTAGGGCATTTTTTTATTTTGGGGGTCTTTGTTATTTTATTAGGGGGCTTAGAGTAGGTGTAATTAGTTTAAAATTGTAATATTTTTCTAATGTTTGTAAATATTTTTTTATTTTTTGTAACTTAGTTCTTTTTTATTGTTTGTACTTTAGTTAGTTTATTTAATTGTAGCTATTTGTAGGTATTGTATTTAATTAATTTATTGATAGTGTAGCGTTAGGTTTAATTGTAACTTAGGTTAGGATTTATTTTACAGGTAATTTTGTAATTATTTTAACTAGGTGACTATTAAATAGTTATTAACTATTTAATAGCTATTGTACCTGGTTAAAATAAATTCAAAGTTGCCTGTAAAATAAATATTAATCCTAAAATAGCTACAATATAATTATAATTTATATTGTAGCTATATTAGGATTTATTTTACAGGTAAGTATTTAGCTTTAAATAGGAATAAGTTATTTAATAAGAGTTAATTTATTTAGTTAGATTTAAATTATATTTAACTTAGGGGGGTGTTAGTGTTAGGGTTAGACTTAGCTTTAGGGGTTAATACATTTATTAGAGTAGCGGTGAGATCCTGTCGGCAGATTAGGGGTTAATAATTGTAGGTAGGTGGAGGCGACGTTGGGGGCGGCAGATTAGGGGTTAATAAATATAATATAGGGGTCGGCGGTGTTAGGGGCAGCAGATTAGGGGTACATAGGGATAATGTAGGTTGCGTCGGTGTACGGAGCGACAGATTAGGGGTTAATAATAATATGCAGGTGTCAGTGATAGCGGGGGCGGCAGATTAGGGGTTAATAAATATAAGATAGTGGTCGGCGATGTTAGGGGCAGCAGATTAGGGGTACATAGGGATAACGTAGCTGGCGGCGGTGTACGGAGCGGCAGATTAGGGGTTAAAAATTTTTAATAGAGTGGCGGCAATGTGGGGCGGCCTCGGTTTAGGGGTACATAGGTAGTTTATGGGTGTTAGTGTACTTTAGAGCACAGTAGTTAAGAGATTTATAAACCGGCGTTAGCCCAGAAAGCTATTAACTACTGACTTTTTTCTGCGGCTGGAGTTTTGTCGTTAGATTTCTAACGCTCACTTCAGCCAAGACTCTAAATACCAGCGTTAGAAAGATCCCATTGAAAAGATAGGATACGCAAATGGCGTAGGGGGATCTGCGGTATGGAAAAGTCGCGGCTGCAAAGTGAGCGTTAGACCCTTTCCTGACTGACTCCAAATACCAGCGGGCGGTGAAAACCAGCGTTAGGACCCTCTAACGCTGGTTTTGACGGCTACCGCCCAACTCTAAATCTAGGCCATTGTAATTTAGGCATGGATTCTCAATTCATGTTATGTGTTACTACCAAAAAAACCTCAATATCTGTTCAACAACATCTCCTGAGTACAGTGATACAACTCATGAATAGGTTTGTCGGGTTCTCAGGGGGCTAAAAAGCCTTATTTTTAGGGGGCTCTTTCCAGTTTTCCAATTTGAAATTTTTACTAGACATGTGCGTTTTGTTTCGTTCTGAATCAAAATTTGGACGAATTTGCCAAATTTGGAGATTCAAATCGATTAAAATTTCCGAATTACCCTAGCAATGAAATTAAGCTAATCCAAATGCATTTGTAACAAATAAATCCGAATTAGTTCAATTCAATTAAATTAAATTCATTACAATTCAATACAATTAAATTAAATTCAATTAAATTCAATACAATTCAATACAATTCAGTATAAAAATTTAATTTAGAGCGACAGAACAGTGAAATAATACTGTTTGTGTAACTTGGAATTCAACTCAATTCAATACAATTCAATTCAATTCAATACAATTCAATTCAGTATAAAAATTCAATTTAGTGAGATAGAACAGTGAAATAATTCTGTTTGTGTAACCATCTGAATCAACATAAAACATACCAAACTTCTGAATTGAATACTTCCGAATATATCCGAATTAATTTGAATCCAAATGACTACGAACCGAATACATTCAAATTTATTCAAATTCGAATTGATCCGAAACGAAATTAAAAAACCTCAGAATCTTTCCAAAACTAACCAAAACTAATTTTTCCATTGTGCACATGTCTAATTTTCACATCCGTCATCTTGCACCCATGTCCTATTTGGGACATTTCTGAAGCTGGTCAATGTAATTTACCCCCATCAAACCATATATGTTTTGAAAAGTAGACTCCCTAGGGTATTTGAAATGCTGGTATTTTAACACTTTCCATGCACTAATTCAACCATCAGTCTTTGTCAAACTTTTGGGTAGTCATTTTTTTGTGTTATTTTTCACACACATTACTTTATGCATGGATTCTCAATTCGTGTTACGTGTTACTCAAAAAAAAAACCTCAATATGTATTCAACAACATCTCCTGAGTACAGTGATATCACCCATGAATAGGTTTGTCTGGTTCTCAGGGGGCTAAAAGGCCTTATTTTAGAGGGCGCATTCCAGTTTTCCAACTTGGAATTTTCACATCTGTCATCATGCACCCATGTCCTATTTGGGACATTTCTGAAGCTGGCCATTGTAATTTACCCCCATAAAACCATATATTTTTGAAAAGTAGACACCCTAGGGTATTTGAAATGCTGGTATTTTAACACATTCCATGCACTAATTCAACCATCAGTCTTTGTCAAACTTTTGGGTACTCATTTTTTTGTGTTATTTTTCACACACATTACTTTATGCATGGATTCTCAATCCCTGTTACGTGTTACTCCAAAAAAAACAACTCAATATGTGTTCAACAACATCTCCTGAGTACAGTGATATCACCCATGAATACGTTTTTCTGGTTCTCAGGGGGCTAAAAGGCCTTATTTTAGAGGGTGCATTCCAGATTTCCAACTTGGAATTTTCACATCTGTCATCATGCACCCATGTCCTATTTGGGACATTTCTGAAGCTGGCCATTGTAATTTACCAAATGTACAAATTGGAAGCTCACCAAAATGCCAAAGTTGATTCTTTTATTCTTAGAAAAGCAAAGTCAAACAGCCACCACGACGTTTCGGGGTAATACGCCCCTTAATCATGTGTACAATAACAATACAGATACACCTGTTTAAATAGTATTACCTGGGTATTAACCCTTAGATTCTTTCTTACAGCACAGCAAATTATGCAATAGCGCCATCTAGCGAACTCCCAAAAGTGTAATCTGGTAAAATTAAAAACAAACCGCTATAAAGCCTAAATTGAAAATATAATACATTCTAGCCTATTAATATTTGCAACAAAAAAATATTAAATAGTTTATCCACAGAAAAAAATGGTTCAAACAGAATGAAAACTAATCTAAAAGATATATATATGTAAATTATCAGTAGAAAACTGACCAATCTATTTCCCTATTTAACCCCTTCAGTTCCAGGGTATCAAAGTGAAAAGTCCAATAGGATTCTCGTTGTTTGAGCAAAATTTCTCTATTACCACCCCTTCTGTGGAGTTTAATCTGTTTGATGACCTGGAACCGAAGTTGGCTAATGTGATGTCCAGCTGCTATAAAATGATAAGCAACAGGAGCTGTTAGTTTACCACACCTGATGTTGCTCTTATGTTCCGTTATACGGTCACGTATCCTCTTAGTGGACTCGCAAATATAGGCCTTCCCACATGGGCATTTAATCATATAAATGACGTAGCTGCTGTTGCAAGTGAAATAGTCCTTGTAGTAAAATTTGTATCCACTGTGTGGATGTGAAAAATATGGACTTTTCACTATGGAACTGCACTTACTGCACCCAAGACAAGGGAAACATCCTAGATTTTCCTTGGTAATAAACTTTTGAGTATCACTTTTTGCTGATCCAATGTCAGCCCTTATAAGAGTGTCTCTCAAACTTTTGCTACGTTTGTAAGCGGGCATAGGTGCTTGGCCAAACTCTTCAATATCTGAATTACAACGACCAAGAATGGCCCAATGTTTCTTTATTATTTTTAGAACCTGATTGCTCTGTCTAGAAAATTCAGAGACAAAGATCAACCTTTTAGGGTCCTTGCTTTCTGGTTTTTTAGATTTCAGCAGAGTGTCACGGTCTAACTGAGACACCAAATCAATGGTGTTCTCAATTAGATCAGATGGATAGCCACGTTGTAAAAATTTCGTACCCATTTCAGACAATCTAATGGGATTATTAGATTCCTCAGTGACAATCCGTTTCACTCTAAGTAATTGACTCTTGGGTAGTGACTTGATCAAGGAGGTATGATGGGCACTGTCATATAACAATAGGTTGTTTCTATCTGTCTCTATTCTGAAAATATCTTTTTTAAAATGGTGTCCGTCCTTGATCACTGTCACATCCAAAAAGTCAATAGAGTGCTCACTGAAGGACAGAGTGAATTTAATGTTGCTGGTTGAATTGTTCAACTCAGCAACAAAAAGCTCAAGGGCTCCAACATCGCCCAGCCAAACCCCAAAAATATCATCGATGTAGCGCCACCAAGTGGCGCCACACCGACGAAACAGGGCGCTTTCAAACACAAATTTCTCCTCAGAGAGGTTCATAAAAATGTTGGCATAATTTGGGGCGACATTGGAGCCCATCGCTGTACCCTGCAACTGTAAATAAAAAAAGATCTTCAAAAAGAAAATTGTTATTATAGAGAATTAACTCCAACAGTCGCAAAATAAATTCAACCTGTACCTGTGAGTGTGTACCAGCAGTGAGTAAAGCATGTTTGACAGCACCTAGTCCACTCTCATGGGTGATAGATGTATACAAACTTGCAACATCCAGAGTGAAAAGAACAAACTTATCAGTCTGGAGTTGCAAGTTACTGAGTTTTACCAAAAAATCATTGGTGTCCTTAATGAAAGTACTTGACTGCTCCACCAGCGGTCTTAGAACGCTATCCAAAAAAATGGAAATGTTTGAGAAAACAGAGTTAGTCCCAGCGACAATGGGACACCCTGGTGGAGCAGCCAAGGACTTATGAATCTTAGGTAGAACATACAGCACAGGTGTAATTGGATCAGTTACAATTAAAAACTTAGCTGTCTTGTCATCAATTAGACCATTCTTAACTGCGAATTGAACAATCACTTGAATTTCCTTAGTAATTTTATTGATAGGGTTACCTGCAATAACCTTATACACACTCCCAATCTGCAGCTGACGGAAAACCTCAGATTTGTAATCTGATTTATTCAATATGACCGTTGCTCCGCCCTTATCGGCCTGTTTTAAAATGACATTGTCATTAGATTTAAGTGATTTAAGGGCTGATTGGTCTCTAGATGTAAAGTTAACCAACCTAGATTTACCATACAATTTTTGTTGTTTAATCTTAGACTGCAATTTATTCAAATCAAAAAGCACAAGTTTTTCAAAGGTCTCGATTCTATGGTCAGTAACAGATGGATAACTATGTTTTGTTGCAGGCTCTCGTTACCCTGGAAGAGTCTGACTTGCCCGTCTTGGATGTTTATTACTATATTGTTTACTACCCTATCCATGCACTACCAAGCCATTGAAAAAATGACAAGTGAAGAGGATCCTGCAGGGTCACAAATATTTACTTATACAGAGTTTGAAGCCTCCAGAATCACAACTCTTGTGAAAGGATCACGCAATTTCCTGCACACAGCACCCAAACAGGTTGCCAGTAATCAATATGAGAAATTTATCAAAAAACAACTGGCCTATGATTTACATGCCACCACCTTGGCAGAATACCATCATGTAAAAAGAATCCCCAGAGGACTACGGATGAACATTAGACCTACCTTACTGAAGGATAATCCAGAGTACTGCAGGAAGTTTGAGCAAATTCTCAACAAATGCTCTTTTGATTTGATCGTTTTAACTGTTGAGTACTTACAAATTGATCTGGACAATCTGAAAGTGTCGATATCGAAGTTGGAGGAGGAGATCCGGCAAGCTATGTCATCTGAAGATTTTGACAAGCTGATATCCACTAATAAGGCACTTCTTGCTGAGATGCGTGCCACTATTGAGGAGAGGAAAAGGTTAAAATTTCAGAGGGACTCTGACAATTATTCCTCCAATAGGGTGTACCGTTGGGTATACGACCCAATGGGGAAGGAGCGACACATCACTTCCGGTTCATGGAGAAATCAACACCGCCGCAACGCAGCTTCAGGTAGCAGCTCCGACTCGTCTCTGGATTTTTCACAGGGAGAAGGCAACCACAGCCCAGGAGACACGGCTGCAAGCACCGCAGAAGTTCCCAGGGGTGCCAAGGTAACGTCCAAGATGGGCAAGTCAGGCTCTTCCAGGGTAAAGAGAGCCTGCAACAAAACATAGTTATCAACATCTCTGACTTTCTGCTTGATGATAGTGAATTAACAATCCTCCAGAAAGGACTATCTTTTTTTCCGTTTAGAGACTGTAATTTTTTCAATCTCAATAGGGACATACACAGGTTTTTCATGAATATCCGTCTAAAATTTTGGCACTCAAATAAGAATAGAAACTTGTCACAGAGTGGTGTAAATTTGAAGAATAATGGTTCTGTTATGTCTGGTACTGTTGGCAACAATAAAATTAACCCTTTGAGCATCAAAAATTTAGGATTACTTAATAATAGTTCTTTTTATCCATCTGTTACTGACCATAGCATTAAGACCTTTGAAAAACTTGTGCTTTTTGATTTGAATAAATTGCAGTCTAGGATTAAACAACAAAAATTGTATGGTAAATTTAGGTTGGTTAACTTTACATCTAGAGACCAATCAGCCCTTAAATCATTTAAATCTAATGACAATGTCATTTTAAAACAGGCCGATAAGGGCGGAGCAACGGTCATATTGAATAAATCAGATTACAAATCTGAGGTTTTCCGTCAGCTGCAGATTGGGAGTGTGTATAAGGTTATTGCAGGTAACCCCATCAATAAAATTACTAAGGAAATGCAAGTGATTGTTCAATTCGCAGTTAAGAATGGTCTAATTGATGACAAGACAGCTAAGTTTTTAATTGTAACTGATCCAATTACACCTGTGCTGTATGTTCTACCTAAGATTAATAAGTCCTTGGCTGCTCCACCAGGGCGTCCCATTGTCGCTGGGACTAACTCTGTTTTCTCAAACATTTCCATTTTTTTGGATAGAGTTCTAAGACCGCTGGTGGAGCAGTCAAGTACTTTCATTAAGGACACCAATGATTTTTTGGTAAAACTCAGTAACTTGCAACTCCAGACTGATAAGTTTGTTCTTTTCACTCTGGATGTTGCAAGTTTGTATACATCTATCACCCATGAGAGTGGACTAGGTGCTGTCTAACATGCTTTACTCACTGCTGGTACACACTCACAGGTACAGGTTGAATTTATTTTGCGACTGTTGGAGTTAATTCTCTATAATAACTATTTTCTTTTTGAAGATCTTTTTTATTTACAGTTGCAGGGTACAGCGATGGGCTCCAACATTGCCCCAAATTATGCCAACATTTTTATGAACCTCCCTGAGGAGAAATTTGTGTTTGAAAGTGCCCTGTTTCGTCGGTGTGGCGCCACTTGGTGGCGCTACATCGGTGATATTTTTGGGGTTTGGCTGGGCGACATTGGAGCCCTTGAGCTTTTTGTTGCTGAGTTGAACAATTCAACCAGCAACATTAAATTCACTCGGTCCTTCAGTGAGCACTCTATTGACTTTTTGGATGTGACAGTGATCAAGGACAGACACCATTTTAAAACTGATATTTTCAGAAAAGAGACAGATAGAAAAAAACCTATTGTTATATGACAGTGCCCATCATCCCTCCTTGATCAAGTCACTACCCAAGAGTCAATTACTTAGAGTGAAACGGATTGTCACTGAGGAATCTAATATTCCCATTAGATTGTCTGAAATGGATAAGAAATTTTTACAATGTGGCTATCCATCTGATCTAATTGAGAACACCATTGATTTGGTGTCTCAGTTAGACCATGACACTCTGCTGAAATCTAAAAAAACAGAAAGCAAGGACCCTAAAAGGTTGATCTTTGTCTCTGAATTTTCTAGACAGAGCAATCAGGTTCTAAAAATAATAAAGAAACATTGGGCCATTCTTGGTCGTTGTAATTCAGATATTGAAGAGTTTGGCCAAGCACCTATGCCCGCTTACAAACGTAGCAAAAGTTTGAGAGACACTCTTATAAGGGCTGACATTGGATCAGCAAAAAGAGATACTCAAAAGTTTATTACCAAGAAAAATCTAGGATGTTTCCCTTGTCTTGGGTGCAGTAACTGCAGTTCCATAGTGAAAAGTCCATATTTTTCACATCCACAAAGTGGATACAAATTTTACTACAAGGACTATTTCACTTGCAACAGCAGCTACGTAATTTATATGATTAAATGCCCATGTGGGAAGGCCTACATTGGCGAGTCCACTAAGAGGATATGTGACCGTATAACGGAACATAAGAGCAACATCAGGTGTGGTAAACTAACAGCTCCTGTTGCATATCATTTTATAGCAGCTGGACATCACATTAGCCAACTTCGGTTCTAGGTCATCGAACAGATTAAAGTCCCCAGAAAGGGTGGTAATAGAGAAATTTTGCTCAAACAACGAGAATCCTATTGGATTTTTCACTTTGATACCCTGGAACCGAAGGGGTTAAATAGGGAAATAGATTGGTCAGTTTTCTACTGATAATTTACATATATATATCTTTTAGATTAGTTTTCATTCTGTTTGAACCATTTTTTTCTGTGGATAAACTAATTAATAATTTTTTGTTGCAAATATTGATAGGCTAGAAAGTATTATTTGTTCAATTTAGGCTTCTTAGCGGTTTGTTTTAAATTTTACCAGATTACACCTTTGGGAGTTCGCTAGATGGTGCTATTGCATAATTTGCTGTGCTGTAAGAAAGAATGTAAGGCTTAATACCCAGGTAAGACTATTTAAACAGGTGTATCTGTATTGTTATTGTACACATGATTAAAGGGCGTATTACCCCCGAAACGCCGTGGTGGCTGTTTGACTTTGCTTTTCTAAGAATAAAAGAATCAACTTTGGCATTTTGGTGAGCTTCCAATTTGTACATTTACTTTTCATTTATTGGAGTTTAGTAGTAACTCCTTGGGGCTTGTACTATTGGTGTTTGTGCTGGATATTGCTGGACTTTATTACTAAATTGTAATTTACCCCCATAAAACCATATCTTTTTGAAAAGTAGACACCCTAGGGTATTTGAAATGATGGTAATTTAACACTTTCCATGCACTAATTCAACCACCAGTCTTTGTAAAACTTTTGGGTAGTCATTTTTTGTGTTATTTTTCACACACATTGAACTTTAGGCATGGATTCTCAGTTCCTGTTACGTGTTACTGACAAAGAACTTCCCAATATTTGTTCACCAAGATCCCCTAAATACAGTGATACCACCTATGCATAGGTTTGTTGCGTTGTTTGGGGTTTGCAATGACAAACTTCTGACATGTGTTTGTGATTTTTTCAAATTTAACATATCTTCTTTAACTATATTCTTTTAGGGGGTATTTTTACATACCCCAATTTATTTGCTCGCCATGAACGTGCATATATTTAAGAAGTTGAGACCCCAAGGTATTGTATATGGGGTGTTTTATACATTTGATGCAACTGGTGTAGCTAAAAGAATCGGAGAAAGTGTGTGGTGGTATTTTTTTTTATTTTTACACAAACATTGCTTTTTGGCTACGATTTAGGAGATCCTGTTGTAAGTTATTGCAAGAAAACACTCCAGGTTGTTTTCTGCAAGACCTCCTGAGTACAGTAAATGTATGACTTATAATTTGAGTTGAAAGTGAGAGTATTTATTTTGATAGGCCTATATTTAGTTTGGGGCCTATTGCATACCCCAGTTTTATTTATTGCCATTAAAGTATATATATTTGAAATGTTGACACCCCAAGATATTGAATATGGAGTGCTATGATGCCTTTGATGCAACCGTTTTAGCCAAAAAAAAATTAGAAAGTGTATGGTGGTAATTTTTAAATTTTCATTTTTACACACACATTGCTTTTTGACTATGATTTAGGAGGCATGTTGTAAGTTATTGCAAAAAACACTCTAGGTTGTTTTCTGCAAGACCCCCTGAGTACACCCATGTCCCCTATGCATAGGTTTGACAGAGGTTTTAGTAAAATATAGCACCAATTTAAGAACTTATTAAAAATAGAGTAGGGAACATAACCAAATTTAAAATAAAAATAAAAATGGACCATTGTATGATACCGCATGAAGCAGTCCCCATTGCAGAGTCCAGGCTGCCCAGGGCATTCAGGACAGTAATATAAGGTGTCCTTTCTCTGCCCCCTCTTGGTACAGACTCTGCATTTTTTTTTTTAGGTTTCTGCTTTCGGCAGTAGGGGGGTTTTAAAAATAAAAAGGGTAGCAACAACTCTGCTCTCTCCCGTCACCGCCCGGGGAGCAGGTGCATCTTGGTAAAAAAATCCCAGAAATTATCTGGAGCTGAAACTGTAAAAAGGTCTGTTTCATTCGGGGTTTGCTTTTTTTGAACAATAAAAAAGTGTTGTAGATTGCAATCTGCATTAAGTAAATTGCAACCTTTTTTTTACCAGGCCATTGTCTTCTGTATAATTAGGTAGGGCTGCAGCAGCTGATCTGCCAGATCAACCCTACCCATATGCTGGTTATAAGAGACCTCCACAGTCCTCTCTGTGTGGATGGTAGTGTTACCCACTCTTCAGCGGCAATGGCAGCAACACATCTCCTTCTAGCAGGGGGGCCAGCAGGGGGGCTAGCAGTCACAGATACATCACTATCAGTTGAGTCTGTATCTAATGATGTATCTGAGCATATGGCAGGGTCAAAATTGGGGTCTGAGTAAGACATAGAGGTGTCTGACTCTGATGGAAGGATGGCATACACCTCCTCAGCACTGTATATTTTCTGTGACATTATTTATTTTATCTGTCACAGATCAACACAAAATCTTTATTTAAATTAACTAAATTATCTAAATGGCTCAGAAAAGAGCCATTGGATTTCACAAAAAAAATTACTAAAAAAAATGAACCACTAAAAAAGTGCAGCTGTTCTACTGTCAGTGATTTATAGTGATCACTGGCAAGCTAGGGGTTAATGGCTCTGAAAAGAACCTTTGGGTCTCACAATTTTTTCTAAAGTTAACTTAAACTAGCTAAATGGCTCTGAAAAGAGCTTTTGGGTCTCAAAAAAAAAATACTAAAAAATAATTAAATGCACAAAGAGCAAAAACGTGCTGCTGTGCTACTGCCAGTGATTTATAGAGATCACTGGCTATCTAGCGGTTAATGGCTCTGAAAAAAACTTTGGGTCTCACAAATTTTTAACAAATATATTAAATAAATCTCTCTCTCCTAAACACAGATCTCTCTCTCTCCCACAAAAATGCAAGTGAGGAGAGGGAGGGAGATCCACACTGATCAGATTCAAGCCTCATGTGGGTGGGGGAGGGGGGCTATATGGAGCTTATAATAGTAAAACCTTTTTTATTACATTTTTTATTTTATTTAATTTTTTATATTATTTTAATACATACTAAGTGCATCGACCCACCAAGGCACTTAGCACACAGGCAGATCGCTTCTGAGGCTCTGCAAGACTGTCAGGCTCCACGTGGAGTGAAACCAGAAGTGATCACTCGTGGGGAGGGATCAATCCAGGGCCTGGCAGTATGGAACAGTATTGCAGGATGCCTCTATATCAATTACCTGAGGATGTACAGGGTATGTCCTTGGTCGTTGACCGTTTTTATAGGACGTAGCCTGTAACTCCTTGGTCGTTAAGGGGTTAAAGGGACATGATACCCAAATGTTGAAGCCTTTGAAAGTGATGCAGCAAAGCTGTAAAAGCTGACTAGAAAATATCACCTTAATATCTCTATGTAAAAAAGGAAGTTATTGTACCTTAAGTATTCACACCCCACTGTAAAGAGACTTTAAGCAGCAAGTCAGGATGCTTGTCCCAGGACTTGCAAGGGAGTGTGCATCTGCCATGTGCAGGCACAGTCATGTTATTTTCCTATTCAGTTTACCTAAGTTCTATGAAATCTCATGAGATCACAAAAAGGCAAAGCATTACCTCAGCACCCCTGATGCTGATTGGCTATTGTTTTGTTTTGTTTTTTTAACTTGCAGCTGGACATCAGCTGAAGTATAACTGTTACCAGAGCACTTACTCTGGTGAGCTGAATACATTTTGAGGTAAAATATCTTACTTTTTTACAGAGAGATGTTCAGGTAATATTTTCCTGTCAGATTTTTACAGGTATGCTGCATCACTTTCAAGTTATTTAGCATATGAGTATTATGTCTCAGTAAGAGAATAATATACCAGCACCTAGTGTGTTATTGTATATTTAGCCTACAACATTTTTTAACTAACAAAAATTAAGAAGATGTTAGTTTTATCTGCAGATTAAAAGTTTTTTAAACAAATTTACACTTTAGCAGCTAGAGTAAAGAGAGACTAGTAGTGTACGTAATAGTTAATAGATTTATTTATTATTTATTGCAAGACAGGAGGCTCAATATTTTGCATCCAACTCTTTACTGTATCCCAACAGCAGCAAAGACAGAGTGACAGCATAGCAGAAAAAATTAACAACCAATTAGATCACATCACTATGTATCAAACTCAAAGAGCACTGTCTCTACTTCCTCTTTTCTTTGCTGCCTCCCGGCAGTTAGTAAGGTAAGTTATTTTGCTCTCCTAATTTATATTGATCTATTTTTTCTCTGTATTTTCTCAAGGAAATTTCATGTTCCTTCTACAGTCTTAATTTCTTTAATTTTCATTAGCACTTAGCTCTCAGTACTTAACACCATGGGGCCGATTTATTAAGCCGTCAATCGGCTCCAATGCATCTGTTTCCGCACTTCAGGCTCGCCGTAAACAAGAGTTAAGAAGCAGCGGTCTTAAGATCGCTGTTCCTTAACTTGTCCGTCACCTCTGAGGTGGTGGACAGCAATCATTTATCGATGTGCGGCAATAGTGAATTATGTCCGCACATTGATAATTCGGCCCCCATGCTTATACACTATCTTGTGTCCGGATGTATGGAATAAGATAGCTGTCAAAAAGTCAAGCGTGTGTGATTCTCTATCATTGTACATAAATTGTGACATATGAAACCAATTCTACATTTCCAAATAAAAATATTTTTTTTTGGAAATACAATTTTTTTTATAGAATACTAGAATGCACATCTTTAATTACAAATACAATTTTTTGTATTTATTTTTTGGAAGTACTATTTTTTATTTTTGGAAGTCAAAAATAAATCTAGTTCCCATTTTGCTAAAGGACTTGTGATGTCACAGCATTCACTTCAGTAGTTTGTCTGGCAAATAGCTGCTCCTTTGCTTTCAATTGAGATCTTGTTTATGACTGGAGTGCTAACTGTTGCGTTCCATTGAAAAGGGGTTTATCACAGCTCTTTGCATGCGTCGGAAGTATAGCGCATATTACAGATTTAAAGTAAACACGATCGCTTGAGCGCAATTTAATTGAACGCTCATCGGAATAGTGTGACTTCAGAGCTCTGGTTAACTGTGACCCTCGACTAAAAAGTTGCATAAAACACATCAAAATTATATTTAAAAGTACAGTTATACTCATAATAACGCTATCTAATAAAAATAATTAAATAATTATTGGCCTGTATTAGGAATTAATTATTTATATAGGTTATAGGCCTGGAAGTGCTGTTTATTATATTCACATGTATTTACTAAAAGCAAACAGAGGAACAAGGGATAATCCACTGTTTTGCAAAAAGAATACACATTTAGCACTCTCATAAACCCACATAGACAAAAAGAGGAATCATTTAAATGTGTATAGTGCTTGGTATAACGTGATTTCACAATCTTAGCAGTTACAACTATAATCTTTATTAACCACTTAAGGACCGGGAAATTCCGACATGGGGATCCATTTATGAAGCAGTGGATGCTGCTCCCGACCCACTCCGCTTCAGGTCAGCCTAAAGCTGAAGTTAAGAAGCAACAGTCCTTAACTCGTCCGCCACCTCTGAGGTGGTGGACGGCAATTAGCCTGATCGAATATGATTGGGTTGATTGACACCCCCTGCTAGCGGCTGATTGGCCGCAAATCTGCAGGGGGCGGTATTGCACCAGCAGTTCACAAGAACTGCTTGTGCAATGATAAATGCCAACAGCGTATGCTGTCAGCAAATATCGATGTGAGGCGGACATGATACGCTATAGCGGATCATGTCTGTCCGCACCATGGTAAATATACCCCAAAAACTTCCCCAAAAGACCAGAGCATTTTTCCCATTACAACATTTAAACAGACATAGAGCCTTTTTTTATTTACCTATCAAAGCTATATATATATTTTTTAGTAGACAACCCAAAGTATTGATCTAGGCCCCTTTTGATATATTTCATGCCACCATTTCACCGCCAAATGCGATAAAAAAAAAAGTTAACTTTTTCACAAACATTAAGTTTCTCACTGAAATTATTTACAAACCACTTGTACAATCATGGCACAAATGGTTGTAAATGCTTTTCTGTGATCCCCTTTGTTCAGAAATAGCAGACATATATGGCCTTGGCATTTCATTATAGTAATTAGAAGGCTGCTACATGCCACTGCGCACCACACTTGCATTATTACCAGCAGTGAAGGGGTTAATTAGGTAGCTTGCAGGGTTAATTTTAGCTTTAGTGTAGAGATCAACCTCCCACCTGAAACATACCACCCCTGATCCCTCTCAAACAGCTCTCTTCCCTCCCCAACCCCCCAAAGGTTACCCTATCTTAAGTACTGGTAGAAAGTCTGCCAGTATAAAAATAGAATTTTCTTATTTTATTTATATATTTTCTGTATCCTTCCTTACCTCCCAACCTCCATGATCCCCCCAAACAGCTCTATAACCCTCCCCCTCTACCTATTTGCCCCATCTTAGGTACTGGCAGCTGTCTGCCAGTTCCCAGTTTGCTGCAAATTAGACAAAAATAAATTAAATTTAAAATACCCATTTTTTCCCATAGTGTAGCTGCCCCCTCAATATCTTACCCCCCTCCTCCTCCCAGAAACCTTTCCCTCAACGGATCACACATAGGATCCCCCTAATTGCCCCTTCTCCCTCCATCCCCCTCACTGCTGGACCTTTTTTTTTACATCGACTGTAGCGTGGCTTAGCGGTTGTACCCACTTCTGCCATCCTCCCGCCCCCTCCAGCGATGGGCCACTCACCCACCTCCCTCCTTACCCTCCCACCCACCAACTTTCTGATGCAGAGAGGGCAATAGAGTGGCCCTCTCTTTGCATCTGTAACTCTCCAACTATATTTCTGCAGCGTATGTTATTGGTGTGTGGTGATACAAGTGCTAGACTCAACTGGGCTACCCCTAATTCTGATATGCTCCCAGTATCAGAAAATATAAAAATCTAAAACAAATGGGGGAGGGGTGCGCTCAAAGGACAGAGCAGTGAGTGGGACTACCTATAAATGCTGATAAAAGCTGGAAAAAATATATGATCCAATCTATGATGGAATACTATCACACTGTGTGTGTATTATAGTGAAAATGAAGGTGCGATGATATTCTATCTGGTGTCCGTGTGGTGTGCTAAAGGCTCATTAAATAATGACAAACCTATAATTAAAATGACACTGTCAAGTGTGTTGTGTTTCGTGAATATGTGTCAGTTAGTATACTTGTGGATCCTCAATTGGTAGAGTGCAATATAGATGCAATGTGCAATGTAATATAGACGTTATACAAGTGTGATACAAATGTAATACAAATGCAATACGAATGTGATCCGTGGAAGCAATATTCAAGGTGTAGAAATTAAAAAGCTGGTGCAAATAATGGGTTGAATATTTTACTACGATAGATTAATAAATTCCTCCTGGGAATCGGTTATACAGATATACATATGTAGGTTAATACATCCAGGTTAATTAAAACAAATGCGCAATTATTATGAAGGTTGACACATAACAATACATAGGCAAATGAAAGTGATAAAGTGATACACTATAACGGCAATGATAAAAATAGCTTGGTAAGCATAGACAATAAAATCGCTAAGAATAGCTGAAATATTAAAAGGACACTCTTGTCCGTATGAATAAGTCCTTTATCAAAAATATCACAATTGCAGTTCAGCGTGAGTGGTTAAAAGTTGTGGCCACAACTATTTGTATGGGATCCAAGGAGCTAACTTCCAATATATGTAGCTTGTTATAATCCCGCAATTTAAACTGAGTAGTACAGAGTTATTAGTTGCTCACCCCTACCGGACTACCGATATCCCTTACCTCCTCTTCAAACTTCATGGGTTATGGGAAGGCTGTATCTGTCCCGGGATGATGTCTCTGATCGGCGTGTTGCCGTGTAAGTCAATGTCAGCTGTGATGGTTTGTTATAGTCGGTGTCTCACCTTTAAATTTCCTGGTCAATCCTTCCTACCCTGATGTGTACACAGAGGGATCACGTGGTCCTCGGAGGTCCAATCGGATAGCCGGGTCATGGGGGGAGTGGTTCAGTAGCGGTTCTGTGAGGTTTTTCTCGCTGGAGCCAAATTCGGTCACACTAGATTGTCAAAATCTACGCGTTTCTGCGCTGAGTATGCGCCTTTATCAAGACTGTCTGTTCTTGTGTGTTTCTATGGCTCTATTTCTAGTTGTATGGGCTTTGAGAACTCCTCCCAAGATATCAAATTTCAAGCGGTTGGTTGGCTATTTGTCTATGCATCTAGTAGTAGAACTCATAGTTATAAAAAACTATAATAATAAAAAAACTGATAATATCAGGGTATCACAATAACACATATGGATCATTCTGCATATTGGGAGATAAAAACAAACAGTATTTCGCTTTGTCAGAATATGTAAAGAATACTTATATTGATTCTACGATATGTAAGAGAGTTACATATATTTACTCGTACACAAATGCACTTATACAAAAAGGAGGTGATTGATTCGGATCTAAACCGTTAGACAGATGATATATAACAAATAATTATATATAAAAGGATGTATATCAGATAATTATATATAAAAGGATGTAATGTATATGTATATAAAAGAGAACTGTAGTGGGAGATATGGACCCAAGTTCTTATATATCAATGATTATAATACAGTTATATGTCAGTAGGTCGCCATATCTAGGGATATCTAGGGATATTGACCTTATAGATGTTGGGGGTCTATGTATAATTAGGAGGATGAAAGAGTGATGAGAGCTATATATTATGGTACATTTAGAAGATTATATATTATATAGGACTATTTCAAGATCAGTGAGATATCTGTATTAACTTTATATAAACTGATTCAAGTTGAGTTCTGCATTGAGACCATTCGGTGTCAATGTATTAAATTTGAATATTAATTCTGCTTCTTTTAATAATAAAGTATTTTCAATATCTCCTCCTCTGTTATTCAGAACTTTTTTGATACCCCAATACTTGAATCCTATTGGTTTCTTATGATGTATTTCTGTAAAATGTTTTGAGAGTAACTGTTTACAGTTACCACGTTTTATGTTTGAGAGATGTTCTCTTATTCTATCGTGTAGAGGTCTACTAGTTTGTCCTAAATACTGTAATTTGCATTGGCATTGTATTAGATAGATTACATTGATATCTGAGCATCTGATTGTCTCTCTTATTAGATGTTTATAATTATTATTAGAGGATATCACTTCTTTATCTTTTTTACCAAATTTGCAAGCTTTACAGCTATTGCAAGGATAGAAGCCTTGGAGGTTATTGCCTAGTAAATCTTGTTGTCTTGATTTCATGGTTTTATTAAACTGGCTAGGTGCTAGTATACTCTTTAGATTTTTGGTTTTTCTATATATTATAGTGGGATGTTGGTCTATAATATCTGACAGAAATGGATCTTTCCTGATTATATGCCAGTGTTTATCTAGGATCTTTTTTATAGTTTTATGGTCTTCACTATATTCTGTTATGAATGGTATTTGATTATATGTATTTTCATTGGCATCTTTTCTATTGTATTTTAATAATTCTGTTCTATCTTTATTTATTGCTTGTGTTTTTGCTTCTTTGATTACATTATCTCCATATCCTTTATCTTGAAATTTCTTTTCTAATATCTCAGCTTGTGTAAGGAAAGTTTGATCTTCTGAGCAGTTTTTCTTTTATTTTTTTACATCAACTGTAGGGTGGCTTAGCGGTTGTACCCACTTCTGCCATCCTCCCGCCCCCTCCAGCGATGGGCCACTCACCCACCTCCCTCCTTACCCTCCCACCCACCAACTTTCTGATGCAGAGAGGGCAATAGAGTGGCCCTCTCTTTGCATCTGTAACTTTGAAACTATATTTCTGCAGCCCCCCACTCGTAGGGCATGCAGAAATAGCACTTAATCTTGCTATTTTTAGCAAGATCGCAGAAAAGAGAAGCTCAGGTACCCTGTACTTCGCTACAGTCCTGGGCTTCTCTCTGCTGCAATCTCATATAACGACCAGCATCGTACAGGGTGCAGCGCTGGTCATTAAGGGGTTAATACATTGTTTAAAACTAGGGAATTTTAAAAACCGACATTCTGCGACCAAGTGACCATAAAAAATAGACAAAATTAGCTAAATCCCTGTCTCAATTAATAGCTTATAGCTTGGTTCTGGAAATGCTAACTGCATGTACTGCTATGAATAAAACTGGCAGTTAAATATAAAATAGTGTGCAAGCTGACAAACCAAATAGGCTTTCTAAGTATCTGAGCAATCTATTAGTTGCAATTCCTCTTAAGTACACAAGGAAGCCAGAGCACAAGATTATATAGTGCACAAGGAAGCCAGAGCACAAGATTATATAGTTGATATAATTATTAACATAAGTGAAACAGTGCTGCTTCTGAGTGATACTACTGTATCAAATCACAAAATATGTGAGGAGATTGCTATTATGTTACATAACACGTACCCCCTTGCAACAAATAATATAACTTAAATTGATAGTGCAAGAGCATCCTTTCATTAATGGATTATTGTGTACACTTAACGCCCTGCTAAAGTTAAATCAAAAAGTAACACTACTATCAAAATATCATCAGTTCAGGAATGCTGAAAAACTCTCAGTAAAGTTATGTATACAGCGTTACTATAACAATTCCAGTACCCTCCGGTTTGTATTTATCTATTTAATAAGGATCAGCAGTATAGCGATATTTATTAAAATAAGATCGGTCAGGTCTAGGAACTATTGAAATACATAAAGGAGCCCCAAACAACTCCCACCCGCCCTTGACAAGTTTTGCCAAACGGCTTTTTGAAAAGGATGAGGCGTGCCACCCCCAACGGGATTTATTGCCATGAAATCTCGTGAGGTCTAATATTGTGATGTGGCAAGTTTTTTCAATCCATTGTTCATCATAGGCATCCCTATGCCTACTTGTGGTTCTTTTGTTGGGATATGACCTATGTGTATCTTAGAATATACTGTTCCTATTATTGGAGGGAATTATTTGTTGGACTGCAGATGGTAATATGTGTATGAATGAGAAAATTAAATTGATTTGTTATCAAAATATTTATGGAAATCTAAAAGAAGACAATTTAAGCAACAATATAGGGTTTAAATGGATCAATATCATTTATTATAATAGTGATTTGTTACTATCACTGCAAGATTATTCCTTTGTGCAAATTATTGGTGATGTAATTATAAATATTTGTGCATGCGTGATTCTTTTGAAAAAAATAAATAAAATATGAATATAAATTCAGTGTTTAAATAAATATATCTCATTAAAGCTGTGTAATAATGGTGTGTAATTATTTCATGTGTGTTTATTAATGGAGTGTTTATACTTTTTTAAGGCACCTAATGTGTGGTGCTGGATATGTACTCATTGAGTACAATAAAAACAATATATTGGTTCTTCCATACCCCAATGTTCCCTCCTGCCTCATATGTGATATCTATATAGATTACCAGTGTTCATATAAATAATTATTTCTATAACTAATAAAACCATACAGCTAATACATCCTAAGGGGCTGATTTACTAAAGTCTGGTGGAAATGATACGCTGTAGTGTATACTGTCCACCAGACATCTCTGTCCGCTTTAATCATTGCACAAGCAATTCCGCTAGCAGGGGGTGTGAATCAGCCCGATCGTATAGGATCGGGCGGATTGCTGTACACCGCCTCAGAGACGGCGTATGAGTTAAGGAGCAGCGGTCTTAAGACCGCTGCTTCTTAACTCCTGTTTCCGGCGAGCCTGTAGGCTCATGCCGAAACAGGGTGAATTGGCCCAATTGGGCAATAATAAATCGGCCCCTAAGTGTTCATGTGAAAATAAATAAATAATAAAAAAATAAATAATTGAAATACTGATGTATTAATATCTCTCATACAGTATTCATGTTCTACAATTGCTACTTTATTTCAAAGAGAAATACAGTGATAAGAATGATTACAGGCAATCTATATTGAGTATCTATATTGTAAAGTGTATATATATATATATATATATATTTAAATCTCCAAAACCAGAAATAACAAATAGAGGGTACAAGTATTACCCTCACAAAAGCCAGGGATTTCAGCACTCAAAATATACAACAATGATTAAGTCAATGACACATTTGAATATAAATATGAAGATTTATTTAGCTGCGGTTACTGCTCCGGTGTAAAATATACAGCAGCCGGGTCCCCTTAACGAAACCACACACACATCGAAATACAAATACATTTATTCTGTGCAAATAATTAGTACATCTTAAATATATAGCATGAATAAAAAAGCTGGCCAGCTTACTTAAAGTTAGCTCGATACACGTAGTGATAATATATATTATTTAATATGCTAACTTGCAACACCCCTACCAGAGGGTAGCTCTGTGACCCACAGGAATCTGCTACCATAGATAATATTGGGGATCCATGCAAGATAAAGCATAAACAGTTTTAAGTATAGATGGCAACACCTCTCTCAGAGGATAACCCAATAAAAATTGGAAATCTGTTATCATGAGATAAAATTTACCTGAGGATCTATGCCAAATACTACATAACAATGAATATCAAAACATGATATAAGTGAAATATAAGCTTGCACTAAATTATAATGAACAACACCCCAACCTGAGGGTAGCACCAATTTTTTAAAAGGTATACGCTACCATAGAAACTTATAGGGTTCTATGTTCAATTTATGAGTGCAAAATAACAGCCATTTATATAAGAACACATGTCATGACAAATAAATAAGCAGGTCATTTCAGGTAGATTGTTTTTTCAGTTTTTTTGCCGTATTGGTTAAACTCCAGTACTAATCAAACTGCGGTATACAGTGTTCTTGACTATTTGACTCTACAAATACCTGATAATAATAATAATAATAATATTTGTATCCTAAAGAAAAACTTGTATGAACTCGTAAGTCCGTTATACATTACAGAGGGTTGTTAATTTTTCTGTAGAAATCCTCCTCCTTTAAAGTCCTTAGGAACAACTTAGTCCGGAAAACGGATTGTAGCTTTCCTTCGTGTCTGTTAGAGTATGTTTGCAGCGTGCATCGAGCACTCCCAAGAAGCCGGTTCTCAGTTGTGAAGAATAATGACGTCATACTCCAACGGCCGTTTCACCCCCCACGTGACCAAGCGTCATAGGGGCTTCCTGAGGGCGTATATCTCAGAGCTCTATGTATGGTCCTTATAACCACTGCCCTTGTATCGGATTGGTGAAACATTACTGATGTGATTCTGGTAACTATCCATAGAAAAACTTTAGTGACCAAACATTGTATCCATTCTTAACTTGTACCTTAATCGTTGCAACAATTGTATAGGTTAACATCATAATGCTAGCACATTTAACCACTTTTGTTTTTCAAACGATAAAGTAAATTTATTTAGCACAACATTATTAATTCATCTATGATTAAATAGTATTTGTGATGCGGGAGGGCAGCAGTTCAGGGGTTATTATGTAGTTTATGGGTGTTATTGTACTTTGTAACAGTTTAGTTATGAGTTTTGTGAATAATTTTTGTTGCGCAAAACTCATAACTACTGCTTTCAGATGGTGGTATTGATTGTGTCAGTATAGGCTGTAATGCAAGCATTTTAGCCTCACTGCAAAACCAGTAATACTGGCGCTATGGAAATCCCACACAATTTTTTGAGTGCGGTATTGACGTTGTATTACAGGCAAAAATGCTTGCGGTATAGTTTTACCAACAAGGCTCGTAATGACTGCATTACTGTTTTTATGCTGAAATTGACATTTTTTCAGCGTTAAAACTGTAAAGCACAACTCGTATTCTAGCCGACTGTATTTTAGCACAACAACATGTGTATATTGACTGTTTTGCCTTCTTTTAAATGGTCAGTATGCTCACAAATTCACTTAATGAGGCCTATTTATCAAGCCCAATTTTATTTGAACTATGTAAGTATATTTAGCAGATAGAAGTATATTTGTTTTTGCAGCTCAAATATAAGCCAATATTATTGCGAGATGTTGATCCCAATCTTATTAGAAGCTATGTAAGTATATTTGACAGACAGAAGCATATACAAATATGCCATGAAAGAGTGGACTTAAGTGGTTGGATGTGCAATGATACTTTTTGTTGTCTTCTATTTATCAAGCCGTCAACCGCAAATACACCGGAATTCTGCAACGTAATTGTGGCGAGCTTGATTCGACCTATTTATCAAAGCCTACAGACCGGCAAAATCTGTGACGTAAAATATGATCCGCCGGTCTCAATCCGACACAGATCGATGCTTACGTCAGATGTTCCGAATACACATTTGGCTCTATTTGACAACTTTTCCAAGTTATCAAATATTTACCAGGTACGCTTGCGGTTATTCCGGCCCAGCGTACCTGGTTTTCAATCCGCCACCCTGGAGGACGCGGATGCCATAGAAATCAATGGGAGTTTGAAAGCAGTGAAAGCTTATGTTCGATGCTGCCAGATATCCCATTGATTTCTATGGTAGAAAACCAGTAAGTTTACACCTAACACCGTAACATAAACCCCGAGTCTAAACACCCCTAATCTGCCGCCCCAACATCGCTGCCAACAAAATAAAATGTATTAACCCCTATCTTGCCGTACCCAGACCCCAACGCAAACTAAATAAAAGTATTAACCCCTATCCCTCCACTCCCGGACCCCACCGCAACTAAATAAAGTATTAACCCCTAAACCCCTGGCCTCCCACATCACTAACACTCCCCACATCGCCATAAACTAAATTAAGCTATTAACCCCTAACCCTAACAACCCGCTAACTTTACATTAACATTACAACATCCCTATCTTATAATAAATTAAAACTTACCTGTAGAATTAAATGAAACTATATTAAACTATTAATTAACCTACCCTAACTATTATACTACCATTACATTAAACTACCAATTAAATTAACTAAATTACATATTAAAAAAGCCTACTAAAATTATTTAAATCTACAATAAAAAAATTACTAAGTTAAAAAAACAAACACTAACGCCTAGATTTAGAGTTTGGCGTTAGCCGTCAAAAGCAGCGTTAAGGGGTCTTAACTCTGCTTTTTACCACCCGCTGGTATTTAGAGTCAGCCAGGAAAGGGTCTAACGCTCACTTCCTTATTGCGACTCCAGGCTACTGCAGATCCCCTTACGCCAATTGCGTATCCTATCTTTTCTATGGGATCTGCCTAATGCCAGTATTTTTAGTCTTGGAAGAAGTTAGCGGTAGACCCTCTACCGACAAGACTCCTACCGACAAAAAAAGTCAGTAGTTAAGAGCTTTATGGGCTAACGCGGGAATATAAAGCTCTTAACTACTGTGCTACAAAGTACACTAACACCCATAAACTACCTATGTACCCCTAAACCGGGGCCCCCCCACATCGCCGACATTATAATAAAAAAATGTAACCTCTAATCTGCCGACCGGACACCGCCGCCACCTACATTATATCTATGAACCCCTAATCTGCCCCCACCAACGTCGCCGCTACCTAACTACAATTATTAACCCCTAATCTGCTGACCGGACCTCGCCGCCACTATAATAAATGTATTAACCCGTAAACCACCACACTCCTGCCTCACAAACACTATAATAAATTTTATTAACCCCTAATCTGCCCCCCTAACATCGCCACCACCTACCTTCAATTATTAACCCCTAATCTCCCGCCCGCACTGTCGCCACTACTATAATAAAATTATTAACCCCTAAACCTAACTCTAACCCTAACCCTAACACCCCCCTAACTTAGGTTAGGATTTATTTTATATGTAATTTTGTAATTTTTTTAACTAGGTAGCTATTAAATAGTTAATTATTATTTAATAGCTATTGTACCTAGTTAAAATAAATACAAAGTTGCCTGTAAAATAAATATAAATCCTAAAATAGATACAATGTAATTATTATTTATATTGTAGCTATATTAAGGTTTATTTTATAGGTAAGTATTTAGTTTTAAATAGGAAGCATTTAATTATAGGAATATTATTTCGTTTAATTTAAATTATATTTATGTGAGGGGGGTGTTAGGATTAGGGTTAGAGTTAGGTTTAGGGGTTGATAATTTTATTATAGTAGCGGCGACGGTGCGGGCAGGAGATTAGGGGTTAATAATTGAAGGTAGGTGGCGGCGATGTTAGGGGGGGCAGATTAGGGGTTAATAAAATTTATTATAGTGTTTGCGAGGCAGGAGTGAGGTGGTTTACGGGTTAATACATTTATTATAGTGGCGGCGAGGTCCGGTCAGCAGATTAGGGGTTAATAATTGTAGTTAGGTAGCGGCGACGTTGGGGGGGCAGATTAGGGGTTCATAGGTATAATGTAGGTGGCGGCGGTGTCCGGTCGGCAGATTAGGGGTTACTTTTTTTTATTATAGTGTCGGCGATGTGGGGGGGCCTCAGTTTAGGGGTACATAGGTAGTTTATGGGTGTTAGTGTAATTTGTAGCACAGTAGTTAAGAGCTTTATATTCCCGCGTTAGCCCATAAATAATTAATTTAATGATAGTGTAGTGTTAGGTTTAATTGTGACTTAGGTTAGGATTTATTTTACATGTAATTTTGTAATTATTTTAACTAGGTAGCTATTAAATAGTTAATAACTATTTAATAGCTATTGTACCTAGTTAAAATAAATACAAAGTGGCCTGTAAAATAAATATAAATCCTAAAATAGATACAATGTAATTATTATTTATATTGTAGCTATCTTAGGGTTTATTTGATAGGTATGTATTTAGTTTTAAATAGGAATAATTTATTTAATTATAGGAATATTATTTGGTTAATTTAAATTATATTTATGTTAGGGGGTGTTAGGGTTAGACTTAGGTTTAGGGGTTAATACATTTATTATAGTAGCAGCAACTTTGCGGGTAGTGATGTCACAAACTGTTCGCCGGAGAACAGTTCCCTGCGAACATAGCTTGTTCGTGTTCGCCGCTGCGGGCGAACATATGCGATGTTCGATCCGCTTCCTATGTGTCATCATAGAGGAATCTTTGACCCTGTATGTCACAGCATTCTGACACATTTGAGCCAATCAGCAGCAGACACTCCCTCACAGACCCTCCCAGCTCCTTGGATGCAGCCATTTTAGACTCATTACGATCTTGCTTTCTTAGTGAGAGAAGCTTTAGTGTTGCTGCTGCTGACATTATAGGGAAATAGATAGCTAGGCTAGTGTATTTAGTGTCCACTACAGTCCTGAAGGACTCATCTAATCTCTGCTGTAAGGACAGCACCCCAAAAAACCCTTTTTAGGGCTATAACTTCAGTCGTTTTTTTTATTATTTGTAATTTTATTTGCATTTGCCTGGCTTTCAGCCTGTGTGTGAGGCTCACAGCATATACTGTGATTAGTGCCACCACTGATATCTGCTTAACATTAGTGTAAATTTAACCAACAAAAAGTTTAAATCATTTTGCTAGTGTAATCTAATTTCATTTTCTATCAGGCCTGTGTGTTTCTGACTTACACAGCATACTGTGGTTAATTGCTGCCCTACCTAGCAGCCACCACTCATATCTGCTTAACATTATTTTAAATTAAAAAAAAAACTTTTAAAATCATTTTGCTAGTGTAATCTAATTTCATTTTCTATCAGGCCTGTGTGTTTCTGACTTACACAGCATACTGTGGTTAATTGCTGCCCTACCTAGCAGCCACAACTCATATCTGCTTAACATTATTTTAAATTTAAAAAAAAAAAACGTTTAAATCATTTTGCTTGTGTAATCTAATTTCATTTTCTATCAGGCCTGTGTGTTTCTGGCTTACACAGCATACTGTGGATAATTGCTGTCCTAGCAGCAGCCAGCCACCACTAATATCTGCTTAACATTATTTTAAATTTAAACAAAAAACTTTTAAATCATTTTGCTAGTGTAATCTAATTTCATTTTCTATCAGGCCTGTGTGTTTCTGGCTTACACAGCATACTGTGGTTAATTGCTGCCCTAGCAGCCACGACTCATATCTGCTTAACATTATTTTAAATTTAAAAAAAAAAACTTGGAAATCATTTTGCTAGTGTAATCTAATTTCATTTTCTATCAGGCCTGTGTGTTTCTGGCTTACACAGCATACTGTGGTTAATTGCTGTCCTAGTAGCAGCCAGCCACCACTCATATCTGCTTATCATTATTTAAAATTTAAAAAAAAAACTTGTAAATCATTTTGCTAGTGTAATCTAATTTCATTTTCTATCAGGCCTGTGTGTTTCTGGCTTACACAGCATACTGTGGTTAATTGCTGTCCTACCAGCAGCCAGCCACCACTCATATCTGCTTAACATTATTTTAAATTTAAAAAAAAAAATTTAAATCATTTTGCTAGTGTAATCTAATTTCATTTTCTATCAGGTCTGTGTGTTTCTGGCTTACACAGCATACTGTGGTTAATTGCTGTCCTAGCAGCAGCCAGCCACCACTCATATTTGCTTAACATTATTTTAAATTTAAAAAAAAACTTTTAAATCATTTTGCTAGTGTAATCTAATTTCATTTTCTATCAGGCCTGTGTGTTTCGGGCTTACACAGCATACTGTGGTTAATTGCTGCCCTAGCAGCCACGACTCATATCTGCTTAACATTATTTTAAATTTAAAAAAAAAAAACTTGTAAATCATTTTGCTAGTGTAATCTAATTTCATTTTCTATCAGGTCTGTGTGTTTCTGGCTTACACAGCATACTGTGGTTAATTGCTGTCCTAGCAGCAGCCAGCCACCACTCATATTTGCTTAACATTATTTTAAATTTAAAAAAAAACTTTTAAATCATTTTGCTAGTGTAATCTAATTTCATTTTCTATCAGGCCTGTGTGTTTCGGGCTTACACAGCATACTGTGGTTAATTGCTGCCCTAGCAGCCACGACTCATATCTGCTTAACATTATTTTAAATTAAAAAAAAAAAACTTGTAAATCATTTTGCTAGTGTAATCTAATTTCATTTTCTATCAGGCCTGTGTGTTTCTGGCTTACACAGCATACTGTGGTTAATTGCTGTCCTAGCAGCAGCCAGCCACCACTCATATCTGCTTAACATTATTTTAAATTTAAAAAAAAAACTTGTAAATCATTTTGCTAGTGTAATCTAATTTCATTTTCTATCAGTCCTGTGTGTTTCTGGCTTACACAGCATACTGTGGTTAATTGCTGCCCTAGCAGCCATGACTCATATCTGCTTAACATTATTTTAAATTAAAAAAAAAACATTTAAATCATTTTGCTAGTGTAATCTAATTTCATTTTCTATCAGGCCTGTGTGTTTCTGGCTTACACAGCATACTGTGGTTAATTGCTGTCCTAGCAGCCACGACTCATATCTGCTCAACATAATTTAAAAACTTTTAAAAAAACTTTTAAATCATTTTGCTAGTGTAATCTAATTTCATTTTCCATCAGGCCTGTGTGTTTCTGGCCCACATCATATAGTGTGATTAATAGCTCTTTTTTCCACCACTTATATCTGGTGTAACATTAGTGTAAAATTTTTTACAATTTTTTTTTACATCAGTCTGCTATTGTTATATAATTTTTAGTTGCCAGGCCAGCCTGGCTGCCATTAGTGCCAGCCTGTGTGTCAGGCTGCCAGCATATACTGTGCCTACTTCCATCCTCAGTGCCAGTCCACCACTCCTATCTGGTGTAACATTAGTTTAAATTTTGTATAAAAAAAACTTTTACATCAGTCTTCTAGTGTTATTTAATTTTATTTTACAGGCCAGACTGCTGCCACTAGTGCCAGCCTGTGTGTCAGGCTGCCAGCACATACTGTGCCTAGTTCTATCCTGAGTGCCATCACTCCTATCTGTTGTAACATTAGTGTAACTTTTTTAAAAACAAACTGTTATATCAGTCTGCTATTGTTATTTAATTGCAGTTGCCTGTCTGCCAGCGTGTGTGCCAGGCCCACTTGCCAACTAGTGCCACCAATCATATTTGTTATAACAGTAGTGCAAATATTTAAAAAAAATATTTTTTTATTGTGATAGATCAGTCTGCTAGTGTAATCTAATTGCAGTTTCCTGCCTGCCAGCGTGTGTGCCAGGCCCACTTGCTGCCAACTATTGCCACCAATCATATTTGTTATAACAATATTGTAAATATTTAAAATCAAATTTTTTTGACTGTGAATCATCAGTCTGCTAGTGCCATTGAATTGCAGTTGCCTGCCTGTCAGTGTGTGTGCCAGGCCCACTTGCCAACTAGTTACACCAATCATATTTGTTCTACTAGTATTGTAAATATTTAAAATAAAAAATTCTTAGATTGTGAATCATCAGTCTGCTAGTGCAATTGAATTGCAGTTTCCTGCCTGCCAGCGTGTGTGCCAGGCCCACTAGCCAACTAGTGCCACCAATCATATTTGTTGTAACAGTATTGAAAATATTTTAAATCAAAACTTTTTTGACAGTGAATCATCAGTCTGCTAGTGCCATTGAATTGCAGTTGCCTTCCTGCCAGCGTGCGTGCCAGGCCCACTTGCCAACTAGTTACACCAATCATATTTGTTCTAACAGTATAGTAAATATTTAAAATAAAAAATTCTTAGACTGTGAATCATCTGTCTGCTAGTGCAATTGAATGGCAGTTTCCTGCCTGCCAGCGTGTGTGCCAGGCCCACTAGCCAACTAGTGCCACCAATCATATTTGTTGTAACATTATTGAAAATATTTTAAATCAAAACTTTTTTGACAGTGAATCATCAGTCTGCTAGTGCCATTGAATTGCAGTTGCCTGCCTGCCAGCGTGTGTGCCAGGCCCACTTGCCAACTAGTTACTCCAATCATATTTGTTCTAACAGTATTGTAAATATTTAAACTAAAAAAATCTTAGACTGTGAATCATCTGCCTGCTAGTGCAATTGAATTGCAGTTTCCTGCCTGCCAGCGTGTGTGCCAGGCCCACTAGCCAACTAGTGCCACCAATCATATTTGTTGTAACAGTATTGAAAATATTTAAAATCAAAACTTTTTTGACTGTGAATCATCAGTCTGCTAGTGCCATTGAATTGCAGTTGCCTGCCTGCCAGCGTGTGTGCCAGGCCCACTTTCCAACTAGTTACACCAATCATATTTGTTCTAACAGTATTGTAAATATTTAAACTAAAAAATTCTTAGACTGTGAATCATCAGTCTGCTAGTGCAATTGAATTGGAGTTTCCTGCCTGCCAGCGTGTGTGCAAGGCCCACTAGCCAACTAGTGCCACCAATCATATTTGTTGTAACAGTATTGAAAATATTTTAAATCAAAACTTTTTTGACAGTGAATCATCAGTCTGCTAGTGCAATTGAATTGCAGTTGCCTGCCTGCCAGCGTGTGTGCCAGGCCCATTTGCCAACTAGTTACACCAATCATATTTGTTCTAACAGTATTGTAAATTTTTAAAATAAAAAATTTCTTGACTGTGAAACATCAGTCATCTAGTGTAATCTAATAGAAGTTTCCTTCCTCCCAGCGTGTGTGCCAGGCCCACTTGCCAAGCCAACTAGTGCCACCAATCATATTTGTTCTAAAAGGTTTGAAAATATTTAAACTAAAAACTTTTTTTACTGTGAATCATCAGTCTGCTAGTGCCATTGAATTGCATTTGCCTGGCTGCCAGCATGTGTGCCAGGCCCACTTGCCGTTTCCAACTAGTGCCACCAATCATATTTGTTCTAACAGTATTGTCAATTTTTTTTAAAAAAAAATTTTGGACTGTGAAGCATCACTCAGCTAGTGTAATCTAATTGCAGTTGCCTTCCTCCCAGCGTGTGTGCCAGCCAGGCCCACTTGCCAACTAGTGCCACCAATCATATTTGTTGTCACAGTACTTTTAATATTTAAAAAATAAACATTTTTGACTTAGAAACGTCTTTTTTTTGTTGTCAGGCTCACTGCGTATACTGTGCCCACTTGCCCAGTGCCACCACTCATAATTTGTTTAATAGTATTGTAAGTGTACATTTTTAAAAAAATGACAGGCAGAGGCAGGCCACCCCGCAGGTGCCATCATGGTCGTGGTGCTGTGATTCCTTTAGACCCTACAAATATGCACATTGTTCAGATGCCAGGTGCCAGGGGGGATGCGAAAAGTTCTGTGTTGAATGGCTAACACAGGACACCCAATCTTCTACAGCTTCCGCTCATAGTCCTCCTAACCTTGACGCACCATCCACCTCCAGCTGTGCTTTGGGCACCTCTCAAGTGACCAGTGTCACTCGCCCGCCTGTTGCCACCACCAACACTAGCACCACAGCCGCTTCACTTGATCTGTCAGAGGAGTTATTGACACATCAGTTGGAAGAAATGAGTGATGCGCCACCATCATTGACAGAGGATGTAGATAACAGTGATATGTCTCAGTCAGGCAGCATTACAGACATGGAGGTACGGTGTGATGATGATGATGTTGTACCCGCTGCTGCTTCCTTTGTTGATGTGTCAGATACAAGTGAAGTGGTTGATGATGATGTGTCGGTGGATGTCACGTGGGTGCCTGCTAGAAGAGAAGAAGAAGAGGGGGAAAGTTCAGATGGGGAGACAGAGAGGAGGAGGAGGAGACGAGTTGGAAGCAGGGGGAGGTCATCTCAAGGAGCTAGTGGCACAGTCAGACAGCATGCATTGGCACCCGGGGTCAGCCAGACAGCACGCCGACGCCAATAAACGCATGCTGTTGCCACCACCAGAATGCCGTCATCGCAGAGCTCAGCAGTGTGGCATTTTTTTTGTGTGTCTGCCTCTGACAACAGTGATGCCATTTGCAACCTGTGCCAAAAGAAACTGAGTCGTGGGAAGTCCAACACCCACCTAGGTACAACTGCTTTGCGAAGGCACATGGTCTCACATCACAAACGCCGATGGGAAGAACACATGAGTAGAAGCAGCACACAAACTCAAAGCCATCCTCCTCCTCCTGCTCCAGCATCTTCAGTCATGTCAACCACTGCTGTCCTCCTTGCCCCCTCTCAACCATCCTCCACTGAGTCTCTCTTACGTAGCAGTTCCTGGTCATCTGCCCACAGTCAGGTGTCTGTCAAGGACATGTTTGAGCGTAAGAAGCCAATTTCTCAAAGTCACCCCCTTGCCCGGCGTCTGACAGCTGGCTTCTCTGAACTCTTAGCCCGCCAGCTTTTACCATACAAGCTGGTGGAGTCTGATGCTTTCAAAAAATTTGTATCTATTGGTACACCGCAGTGGAAGGTACCTGGCAGAAATTTCTTTTCACAAAAGGCAATCCCAAACCTGTACTCTATTGTGGGAAAGGAAGTAATGGCATGTCTGGCACACAGCGTTGGGGCAAGGGTCCATATGACCACGGATAGCTGGTCTGCAAAGCATGGTCAGGGCAGGTATATTACCTACACTGCACATTGGGTAAACCTGCTGACGTCTGACAAGCATGGAATGTGTGGCTCTGCAGAGGAGTTGCTACCTCCTCTACTCCTCCTACTCCATCCTCTTCCATAACCTCTTCCTCGGCTGAATCTTCTTCTGCTTCTGTGTCTTGCTCCACATCAACGGCACCCCCCAGCTCCCCAGGTACTATTCAACATCGCGGATACGGCAGTGTCACGCCGTCATGGGGTTGACTTGCCTGAAAGCGGAGAGTCACATCTCACCAGCACTCCTGTCCACGCTGAACGCACAGGTGGATCAGTGGCTGACTCCACACCAACTGGAGATTGGCAAGGTTGTTTCTGACAATGGAAGTAATTTGGTTGCGCCATTGAAATTGGGCAAGTTGACACATGTGCCGTGCATGGCACATGTGTGTAATCTGATTGTACAACAGGAAGGTGTGTGGCCATTTCAGGCATTCCTACACGGCCATAGCGCACTTGTCCGATATCCAGCGTCAAAACAACCTGCCAGTGAGGACGCTTTCCTGACGTGTTGTTGATGGAGGACATGCAGACCTTTTTAACTCCTATGCATCACCAGAGCCTTTCGGGATCCAGCCTCAGAGAAAGACTCAACCGACAGGTAGCAGACTACCTAGCATTAACTGTGGATCTCGACACTCTGAGGAGCGATGGACCCCTTGACTACTGGGTGTGCAGGCTTGACCTGTGGCCTGAGTTATCCCAATTTGCAATTTAACTTCTGGCCTGCCCCACTTCAAGTGTCCTGTCCAAAAAGGACCTTCAGTGCAGCAGGAGGTTTTGTCACTGAGAAGAGAAGTCGCCTAGGTCAAAAAAGTCTTGATTATCTCCCCTTTATTAAAATGAATGAGGGATGGATCCCGAAGGGACTGACATTGGGCGATACATTTGAGTAAAAAAGGCCTGATGATGAGATGAGCTGCCTTGGGCTACAAATGGTACACACGCTGGCTTTTTTTCCCTTATAATGCAGGATGACTTGCGTGACTTATCCGCCAACAACTAGTGTAAAAGCCGCAAGGTTTTAGGGCACTTTCTAACTGTTTTACAAACATCAATTTTTCTGGCCACTGCTACAGCAGTGGCTGCAACAATCCCGAATTTTTAAGGCATTTGTACATGCCTAATTTTTCTGGCCTCTGCTGCTGCACTGTGGCTACAAAACTCAAAGCAAAAAAAAAGGCACATAACAGTGATTAATCTGTTAAGAATAGTACTACTTAACACACCACTCATATCTGGTGGCACAGTACATTGCACCCGCAGTGCCCCAAATTTGAAGTAGGAGGACCGACCAAGCATCTTTTTCCATCTCTTGGTTCCGAAAAATTATCTCCGGGTTCCATCGATGCCATACCTGTACTCTATTGTGCAAAAGGATGGCATATGTGGTGTTTCATGCTGTTGTGCCTGTTTTGGGTCATGGGCCATCGTATAAAAAGGCTGAAGGAGAACGACCTGTACTGGGTGTCCAAGCACGTTTTTTGTTCAATATTCCCGGTTCCTCTAAATTATCTCTGGGTTCCTCAAATCAATGCCATACCTGTACTCTATTGTGCAAAAGGGTGGCATATGTGGTGTTTCATGCTGTTGTGCCTGTTGAGGGTCGTGGCCCATCGCATAAAAAGGCTGAAGGTTAACGACCTGTACTGGGTGTCCAAGCACATTTTTTGTTCAATATTCCCGGTTCCTCTCAATTATCTCCGGGCTCCTCAAATCAATGCCATACCTGTACTCGATTGTGCAAAAGGGTTGCATATGTGGTGTTTCATGCTGTTGTGCCTCTTGAGGGTCGTGGGCCATCGTATAAAAAGGCTGAAGGAGAACGACCTGAACTGGGTGTCCAAGCACATTTTTTGTTCAATATTCCCGGTTCCTCTAAATTATCTCCGGGTTCCTCAAATCAATGCCATACCTGTACTCGATTGTGCAAAAGGTTGGCATATGTGGTGTTTCATGCTGTTGTGCCTGTTGAGGGTCGTGGCCCATCGTATAAAAAGGCTGAAGGAGAACGACCTGTACTGGGTGTCCAAGCACATTTTTTGTTCAATATTCCCGGCTCCTCTAAATTATCTCCGGGTTCCTCAAATCAATGCAATACCTGTACTCTATTGTTCAAAAGGATGGCATATGTGGTGTTTTCTGCTGTTGTTTCTGTTGAGGGTCCTGGACCCTCTTATAAAAAGGCTGAAGGAGAACGACCTGTACTCGGTGTGTCCAATCATTTTTTTTGTTCAATTTCCCAGTTCCTAAAAATTATCTCTGGGTTTCTAAAATCAATGCCGTACCTGTACTCTATTGTTCAAAAAGATGGCATATGTCCTCTTTCCTGCTGTTGTTTCTGTTGAGGGTCCTGGACCCTCTTATAAAAAGGTTGAAGGAGAACGACGTGTACTGGGTGTCCAATCATTTTTTTTGTTCAATTTCCCGGTTCCTAAAAATTATCTCCGGGTTTCTAAAATCAATGCCATACCTGTACTCTATTGTTCAAAAGGATGGCATATGTGCTCTTTCCTGCTGTTGTTTCTGTTGAGGGTCCGGGACCCTCATATAAAAAGGCTGAAGGAGAACGAAGTGTACTGAATGTCCAATCATGTTTCTTTTTAAATCTCCCGGTTCCTAAAAATTATCTCTGGGTCCCTAAAACCGATGCCATACCTGTACTCTATTGTTCACAAGGATGGCATAGGTGGTGTTTCCTGCTGTTGTTTCTGTTGAGGGTCCTGGACCCTTGTCTAAAAAGGCTGAATGAGAACGAAGTGTACTGGTTGTCCAAGCATCTTTTTCCATCTCCCGGTTCCTAAAAATTATTTCCGGGTTCCTAAAATGGATGCCATACCTGTACTGGATTGTTCAAAAGGATGGCATATGTGGTGTTTCCTGCTGTTGTTTCTGTTGAGGTTCCAGGACCCTCGTATAAAAAGGCTGAAGGAGAATGAAGTGTACTGGGTATCCAATCATGTTTTTTTTTAAAAATTTCACGGTTCCTAAAGATTATCTACGGGTTCCTAAAATCGATGCCATACCTGTACTCTATTGTTCAAAAGGATGGCATAGGTGGTGTTTCCTGATGTTGTGTCTGTGGAGGGTCCGACTCCTGGACCCTCGTCTACAAAGGCTGAAGGAGAACGACCTGTACTGGGTGTCCAAGCACGTTTTTTGTTCAATATTCCCGGTTCCTCAAAATTATCTCCGGGTTCCTCAAATCAATGCCATACCTGTACTCTATTGTGCAAAAGGATGGCATATGTGGTGTTTCATGCTGTTGTGGCTGTTGAGCATCGGGGGCCATCGTATAAAACGGCTGAAGGAGAACGACCTGTACTACCTTGCTGCTCCTTTTAGGCAGGCCAGCTCTTTGCATACATGCCCACAGACTCTGTAACAGATGCCTCTTTTAGGGAGAGGTGCAGCCATAATGCAGGGTCAGAACCTCTGTCTGCAACTGGTATACTTGATTGTGCAAAAGGAAGTAACCTTACCATGGTTCCCTGACCGCACATCTTGTTGTTATATTTTGGCGAGGGTAATCATGCAGGCCATATAGACCTCCCCCGATAGGGGGAGTAACAGGGATGAAAGTGCTAAGAATAGTACTACTTTACACAACCTAGTTAGCCATGGGTCCCAGTCCAAGACCGCATGTCTTGTTGTTTTATTTGGTGCGACTAATCATGCAGGCCATGTAGACCTCCTACCATTAGGGGTTGTAACAGGTATTAAACTAATAAGAACAGTACTACCGAAATAAACCTACTTAACATGGTTCCCAGAGCGCAGGTTTTATTGTTGTACTTTGTTAGGCTAATCATGATGACCATGTAGACCTCCCCCGAAAGGTCTGGAAGTAACAGGGATGAAAGTGCTAAGAATAGTACTACTTCACACAACCTAGTTAGCCATGGGTCCCAGTCCAAGACTGCATGTCTTGTTGTTTTGTTTGGTCCGGCTAATCATGCAGGCCATATAGACCTCCCACCATTAGGGGTTATAACAGGTATTAAACTAATAAGAACAGTACTACTGGAATAAACCTAGTTAACATGGTTCCAAGAGCGCAGGTTTTATTGTTGTACTTTGTTAGGCTAATCATGATGGCCATGTAGACCTCCCCCGAGAGCTGGGAGTAACAGGGATGAAAGTGCTAAGAATAGAACTACTTTACACAACCTAGTTAGCCATGGGTCCCAGTCCAAGACCGCATGTCTTGTTGTTTTATTTGGTCCGGCTAATCATGCAGGCCATATAGACCTCCCACCATTAGGGGTTGTAACAGGTATTAAACTAATAAGAACAGTACTACTTAACACAACCTAGTTACCATGGGTCCCAGACCGCATGTCTTGTGGTTATATTTTGTCAGGATAATCATGCAGGCCATATAGACCTCCCCCGATAGGGGGAGTAACAGGGATGAAAGTGCTAAGAATAGTACTACTTTACACAACCTAGTTAGCCATGGGTCCCAGTCCAAGACCGCATGTCTTGTTGTTTTATTTGGTGCGACTAATCATGCAGGCCATGTAGACCTCCTACCATTAGGGGTTGTAACAGGTATTAAACTAATAAGAACAGTACTACCGAAATAAACCTACTTAACATGGTTCCCAGAGCGCAGGTTTTTTTGTTGTACTTTGTTAGGCTAATCATGATGACCATGTAGACCTCCCCCGAAAGGTCTGGAAGTAACAGGGATGAAAGTGCTAAGAATAGTACTACTTCACACAACCTAGTTAGCCATGGGTCCCAGTCCAAGACTGCATGTCTTGTTGTTTTGTTTGGTCCGGCTAATCATGCAGGCCATATAGACCTCCCACCATTAGGGGTTATAACAGGTATTAAACTAATAAGAACAGTACTACTGGAATAAACCTAGTTAACATGGTTCCAAGAGCGCAGGTTTTATTGTTGTACTTTGTTAGGCTAATCATGATGGCCATGTAGACCTCCCCCGAGAGCTGGGAGTAACAGGGATGAAAGTGCTAAGAATAGAACTACTTTACACAACCTAGTTAGCCATGGGTCCCAGTCCAAGACCGCATGTCTTGTTGTTTTATTTGGTCCGGCTAATCATGCAGGCCATATAGACCTCCCACCATTAGGGGTTGTAACAGGTATTAAACTAATAAGAACAGTACTACTTAACACAACCTAGTTACCATGGGTCCCAGACCGCATGTCTTGTGGTTATATTTTGTCAGGATAATCAGGCAGGCCATATAGACCTCCCCCAATAGGGGGAGTAACAGGGATTAAAGTGCTAATAATAGTACTACTTAACACAACCTAGTTACCATGGGTCCCAGACCGCATGTTTAAATATTTTACTTTGTCAGGGTAATTATATATCTAACAAATCTATCTATTTATCTTCTATCGATTCTATCTAACTATCAATCTATGTATATCTATCTATCAAATCTATCTATCTCGTGTCCGGACTGTTTTGAGACAGCCACTTGTGTTTTTGACAAATTTGAAGTAGGAGGACAGACCAATCACAGGGATTAAACTGCTAAGAATAGTACTACTTAAGAAAACCTAGTTATAAAAGTACCACCATGGGTACCAGACCACATGTTTTGTTGTTACACTTTGTCAGGGTAATCATGCAGGCCATATAGACCTCCCTTGATAGGGGGAGTAACAGGGATTAAAGTGCTAAGAATAGTACAACTTAACACAACCTAGTTAACAGTGGTTCCCAGACCGCATGTCTTGTTGTTATATTTTGTCAGGATAATCAGGCAGGCCATATAGACCTTCCCCGATAGGGGGAGTAACAGGGATTAAAGTGCTAATAATAGTACTACTTAACACAACCTAGTTACCATGGGTCCAAGACCGCATGTTTAATTATTATACTTTGTCAGGGTAATTATATATCTAACAAATCTATCTATTTATCTTCTATCGATTCTATCTAACTATCAATGTATGTATATCTATCTATCAAATCTATCTATCTCGTGTCCGGACTGTTTTGAGACAGCCACTTGTGTTTTTGACAAATTTGAAGTAGGAGGACAGACCAATCACAGGGATTAAACTGCTAAGAATAGTACTACTTAAGAAAACCTAGTTATACAAGTACCACCATGGGTACCAGACCGCATGTTTTGTTGTTATACTTTGTCAGGGTAATCATGCAGGCCATATAGACCTCCCTTGATAGGGGGAGTAAGAGGGATTAAACTGCTAAGAAAAGAACTACTTAACACAACCTAGTTACCATGGGTCCCAGACTGCGTGTCTTGTTGTTATACTTTGTCATGGTAATCATGCAGGCCATATAGACCTCCCCCGATAGGGGGAGTTACAGGGATTAAAGTGCTAAGAATAGTACTACTTAACACAACCTAGTTACCATGGGTCCCAGACCGCATGTTTTATTATTATACTTTTTCAGGGTAATTATATATCTATCAAATCTATCTATTTATCTTCTATCGATTCTATCTAACTATCAATCTTTGTATATCTATCTATCTATCCTATCTATCTATCTATCTATCTATCTATCTATCTCGTGTCCGGATTGTTTTGAGACAGCCACTTGTGTTTTTGACAAATTTGAAGTAGGAGGACAGACCAATCATCTTCTTCCATCTCCCTGTTCCAAAAATGCAGGCCATATAGACCTCCCCCGATAGGGGGAGTAACAGGTAGTAGTAAACTGCTAAGAATAGTACTACTTAACACACCACGGGTCCCAGACCGCATGTCTTATTGTTATTCTTTCTATTTATCTATCAAATCTAACGATCAATCGTATCTATCAAATGTATATTGCATCTATTGATCGATGTAATTCGTATCTATAAAATGTATATTGCATCTTTTGATCGATGTAGTTCGTATCTATCAAATGTATATTGCATATTTTGATCGATAACATTCGTATCTATCAAATGGATATTGCATCTATTGATCTATGTAATTCGTATCTATCAAATTTATATTGCATCTATTAATCTATGTAATTTGTATCGATCATATGTATATTGCATCTATTGAGCTATGTAATCTATGTATCAATCTATCAAATCTATCTCGTGGTTGGCAAATGGACTGTTTGCGGTTGTTTGCGGTGCGTTACACTTGGAGTTTGGTCTGTCACTGTGAAGCGGGCGTAACCCTTGCACTACCTGATCGATACGACATCATAACTGATGTTTTAAAGCATGTTATTGCAAACAATTTATTAATGTTAGTTGATTTAGGCCCTTTATGGGTTAAAAGCAGACTCTGTATCAACTATGTAATTTTCCATGGGAGTTTAGCCATGGATCCCCCTCCAGCATGCCACAGTTCAGGTATTAGTACCCTTGAAACAACTTTTCCATCACTATTGTGGCCAGAAAGAGTCCTTGTGGGTTTTAAAGTTCGCCTGCCTATATCAATGGCGGTTCGCCGGTTCGCGAACAGTAGCGGAAGTTCGTGTCCGCAGTTCGCGAACCAAAACTTTTAAGTTCGCGACATCACTAGTTGTGGACGGGAGATTAGGGGTTAATAATTGTAGGTAGGTGGCGGCGATGTTAGGGAGGGCAGATTAGGGGTTAATATAATTTATTATAGTGTTTGCGAGGCGGGAGTGCGGGGGTTTAGGGGTTAATACATTTATTATAGTGGCAGTGAGGTCCGGTTGGCATATTAGGGGTTAATAAGTGTAGTTAGGTAGCGGCGACATTGGGGGGGGCAGATTAGGGGGTAATAAATATAATATAGGTGTCGGCGGTGTTAGGGGCAGCAGATTAGGGGTTCATAGCTATAATGTAGGTTGCGGCTGTGTCTGGAGCGGCAGTTTAGGGGTCAATAGTATAATGCAGGTGTCAGCAATAGCGGGGCAGCAGATTAGGGGTTAGTAAGTGTAAGGTTAGGGGTGTTAGACTTGGGGTTCATGTTAGGGTGTTAGGTGCAGACTTAGAGAGTGTTTCCCCATAGGAAACAATGGGGCTGCGTTAGGAGCTGAACGCTGCTTTTTTGCAGGTGTTAGGTTTTTTTCCAGCCAAAACTGCCACATTGTTTCCTATGGGGATATCGTGCACGAGCACGTTTTGCCAGTTTACCACTACCGTAAGCAACGCTGGTATTGAGGGTTGCAGTGGAGCTAAATTATGCTCAACGCTCCCTTTTCTGAGCCTAATGCAGCCACTCAGACAACTCTAAATACCAGCGTTGTTTAAAGGGTGCGCTGGGAAAAAAAACAGCGTTAGCTACGCAGGTTTTTACCGACAAAACTGTACATCTAGGCATATGTTACCAAAAAAACAAACACTAACGCCTAGATTTAGAGTTTTGTCGGTAAAGACCCGCGTAGCTAACGCTGCTTTTTTTTCCAGCGCACCCTTCAAACAACGCTGGTATTTAGAGTTGTCTGAGTGGCTGCGTTAGGCTCAGAAAAGGGAGCGTTGAGCATAATTTAGCTCCACTTCAACCCTCAATACCAGCATTGCTTACGGTAGCGGTAAGCTGGCAAAACGTGCTCGTGCATGATATCCCCATAGGAAACAATGGGGCAGTTTTGGCTGGAAAAAACCTAACACCTGCAAAAAAGCAGCGTTCAGCTCCTAACGCAGCCCCATTGTTTCCTATGGGGAAACACTCTCTAAGTCTGCACCTAACACCCTAACATGAACCCCGAGTCTAAACACCCCTAACCTTACACTTATTAACCCCTAATCTGCCGCCCCCGATATCGCTGACACCTGCATTTTATTATTAACCCCTAATTTGCCACTCCGGACACCGCCGCCACATACATTATCCCTATGAACCCCTAATACAGGGAGTGCAGAATTATTAGGCAAATGAGTATTTTGACCACATCATCCTCTTTATGCATGTTGTCTTACTCCAAGCTGTATAGGCTCGAAAGCCTACTACCAATTAAGCATATTAGGTGATGTGCATCTCTGTAATGAGAAGGGGTGTGGTCTAATGACATCAACACCCTATATCAGGTGTGCATAATTATTAGGCAACTTCCTTTCCTTTGGCAAAATGGGTCAAAAGAAGGACTTGACAGGCTCAGAAAAGTCAAAAATAGTGAGATATCTTGCAGAGGGATGCAGCACTCTTAAAATTGCAAAGCTTCTGAAGTGTGATCATCGAACAATCAAGCGTTTCATTCAAAATATTCAACAGGGTCGCAAGAAGCATGTGGAAAAACCAAGGCGCAAAATAACTGCCCATGAACTGAGAAAAGTCAAGCGTGCAGCTGCCAAGATGCCACTTGCCACCAGTTTGGCCATATTTCAGAGCTGCAACATCACTGGAGTGCCCAAAAGCACAAGGTGTGCAATACTCAGAGACATGGCCAAGGTAAGAAAGGCTGAAAGACGACCACCACTGAACAAGACACACAAGCTGAAACGTCAAGACTGGGCCAAGAAATATCTCAAGACTGATTTTTCTAAGGTTTTATGGACTGATGAAATGAGAGTGAGTCTTGATGGGCCAGATGGATGGGCCGTGGCTGGATTGGTAAAGGGCAGAGAGCTCCAGTCCGACTCAGACGCCAGCAAGGTGGAGGTGGAGTACTGGTTTGGGCTCAAAGATGAGCTTGTGGGGCCTTTTTCGGGTTGAGGATGGAGTCAAGCTCAACTCCCAATCCTACTGCCAGTTTCTGGAAGACACCTTCTTCAAGCAGTGGTACAGGAAGAAGTCTGCATCCTTCAAGAAAAACATGATTTTCATGCAGGACAATGCTCCATCACACGCGTCCAAGTACTCCACAGCGTGGCTGGCAAGAAAGGGTATAAAAGAAGAAAATCTAATGACATGGCCTCCTTGTTCACCTGATCTGAACCCCATTGAGAACCTGTGGTCCATCATCAAATGTGAGATTTACAAGGAGGGAAAACAGTACACCTCTCTGAACAGTGTCTGGGAGGCTGTGATTGCTGCTGCACGCAATGTTGATGGTGAACAGAACAAAACACTGACAGAATCCATGGATGGCAGGCTTTTGAGTGTCCTTGCAAAGAAAGGTGGCTATATTGGTCACTGATTTGTTTTTGTTTTGTTTTTGAATGTCAGAAATGTATATTTGTGAATGTTGAGATGTTATATTGGTTTCACTGGTAAAAATAAATAATTGAAATGGGTATATATTTGTTTTTTGTTAAGTTGCCTAATAATTATGCACAGCAATAGTCACCTGCACACACAGATATCCCCCTAAAATAGCTATAACTAAAAACAAACTAAAAACTACTTCCAAAACTATTCAGCTTTGATATTAATGAGTTTTTTGGGTTCATTGAGAACATGGTTGTTGTTCAATAATAAAATTAATCCTCAAAAATACAACTTGCCTAATAATTCTGCACTCCCTGTATACTGCCCCCAACATCGCCGCCACCTATATTATATTTATTACCCCCTAATCTGCCCCCCCAATGTCGCTGCTACCTTACTTACACTTATTAACCCCTAATCTGCCGACCGGACCTCGCCGCCACTATAATAAATGTATTAACCCCTGAACTGTCGCACTCCCGCCTCGCAAACACTATAATAACTTGTATTAACCCCTATTCTGCCCTCCCTAACATCGCCGCCACCTACTTACACTTATTAACCCCTAATCCCTAACTCTAACCCTAACCCTAACACCCCCCTAACATAAATATATTTTAAATTAAACGAAATAATATTCCTATAATTAAATAAATTATTCCTATTTAAAACTAAATACTTACCTATAAAATAAACCCTAATATAGCTGCAATATAACTAATAGTTACATTGTAGCTATTTTAGGATTTATATTTATTTTACAGGCAACTTTGTATTTATTTTAACTAGGTACAATAGCTATTAAATAGTTAATAACTATTTAATAGCTACCTAGTTAAAATAATTACAAAATTACATGTAAAATAAATCCTAACCTAAGTTACAATTAAACCTAACACTACACTATCATTAAATTAATTAAATAAATTACCTACAATTAGCTAAACTAAAATACAATTAAATAAAGTAATCTATAATACAAAAAAAAAACACTAAATTACAAAAAATAAAAAAATATTACAATAATTTTAATCTAATTACACCTAATCTAAGTCCCCTCATAAAATAAAAAAGCCCCCCAAAATAAAAAAATTCCCTACCCTATTCTAAATTACAAAAGTAATCAGCTCTATTACCAGCCCTTAAAAGGGCTTTTTGCGGGGCATTGCCCCAAAGTAATCAGCTCTTTTACCTGTAAAAGAAAATACAATACCCCCCAACATTACAACCCACTACCCACATACCCCTATTCTAACCCACCCAAACCCCCCTTAAAAAAAACTATCACTAACCCCCTGAAGATCTCCCTACCTTGAGTCGTCTTCACTCAGCCGAGCCGAAGTCTTCATCCAATCTGGGCGATGTGGTCCTCCATCCGATAGAAGTCTTGATCCAAGCGGCAAAGAAGAGGTCCTCCATCTAGGCGAAGTCTTGATCAAAGCGGCAAAGAAGAGGTCTTCCATCCGGGCGATGTCTTCTTCCAAGCGGCATCTTCTATCTTCTGTCTTCCGGATCCATTTTCATCCCGCCGACGCGGAACATCCTCCTTCCCTGATGGACTAACGACAAATGAAGGTTCCTTTAAGGGACGTCATCCAAGATGGCGTCCCTCGCATTCCAATTGGCTGATAGGATTCTATCAGCCAATCGGAATTAAGGTAGGAAAAATCTGATTGGCTGATTCAATCAGCCAATCAGATTGAGCTTGCATTCTATTGGCTGATTGGAACAGCCAATAGAATGCAAGCTCAATCTGATTGGCTGATTGGATCAGCCAATCGGATTGAACTTCAATCTGATTCGCTGATTGAATCAGCCAATCAGATTTTTCCTACCTTAATTCCGATTGGCTGATAGAATCCTATGAGCCAATCGGAATTCGAGGGACGCCATCTTGGATGACGTCCCTTAAAGGTACCTTCATTCATCGTTAGTCCGTCGGGGAAGGAGGATGTTCCGCGTCGGCGGGATGAAGATGGATCTGGAAGACAGAAGATAGAAGATGCCGCTTGGAAGAAGGCATTGCCTGGATGGAAGACCTCTTCTTTGCCGCTTGGATCAATACTTCGCCCGGATGGAGGACCTCTTCTTTGCAGCTTGGATCAAGACTTCTACCGGATGGAGGACCACATTGTCTGGATTGGATGAAGACTTCGACTCGGCTGAGTGAAGACGACTCAAGGTAGGGAGATCTTCAGGGGGTTAGTGATAGGTTTTTTTAAGGGGGGTTTGGGTGGGTTAGAATAGGGGTATGTGGGTGGTGGGTTGTAATGTTGGGGGGGTTTGTATTTTCTTTTACAGGTAAAAGAGCTGATTACTTTGGGGCAATACCCCACAAAAAGCCCTTTTAAGGGCTGGTAATAGAGCTGATTTCTTTTGTAATTTAGAATAGGGTAGGGAATTTTTTTATTTTGGGGGCTTAGATTATGTGTAATTAGATTAAAATTCTTGTAATATTTTTTTATTTTTTGTAATTTAGTGTTTTGGTTTTTTTTGTATTAAAGATTAGTTTATTTAATTGTATTTTAGTTTAGCTAATTGTAGGTAATTTATTTAATTAATTTAATGATAGTGTAGTGTTAGGTTTAATTTTAACTTTGGTTAGGATTTATTTTACATGTAATTTTGTAATTATTTTAACTAGGTAGCTATTAAATAGTTATTAACTATTTAATAGCTATTGTACCTAGTTAAAAAAATACAAAGTTGCCTGTAAAATAAATATAAATCCTAAAATAGATGCAATGTAAATATTATTTATATTGTAGCTATATTAGGGTTTATTTTATAGGTAAGTATTTAGTTTTAGTTAGGAATAATTTATTTAATTATAGGAATATTATTTTGTTTAATTTAAATTATATTTGTGTTAGGGTTAGAGTTAGGTTTAGGGGTTAATAATTTTATTATAGTAGCAGCGATGGTGCGGGCGGGAGATTAGGGGTTAATAATTGTACTTTGGTAGCAGCGATGTTGGGGGGGCAGATTAGGGGTTAATAAATATAATATAGGTGTCGACGATGTTAGGGGCAGCAGATTAGGGGTTCATAGGTATAATTAATGTAGGTGGCGGCAGTGTCCGGTAGGCAGATTAGGGGTTACATTTTTTTATTATAGTGGCGTGGATGTGGGGGGCCTCGGTTTAGGGGTACATAGGTAGTTTATGGGTGTTAGGGTACTTTGTAACACAGTAGTTAAGAGCTTTATATTCACGCGTTAGCACATAAAGCTCTTAACTACTGACTTTTGTCGGTAGGAGTCTTGTCGGTAGAGGCTCTACCGCTCACTTCTTCCAAGACTCCAAATACCGGCGTTAGGCAGATCCCATAGAAAAGATAGGATACGCAATTGGCGTAAGGGGATCTGCGGTAGCCTGGAGTTGCAGTAAGGAAGTGAGCGTTAGACCCTTTCCTGGCTGACTCTAAATACCAGCAGGCGGTAAAAAGCAGCGTTAGGACCCCTTAACGCTGCTTTTGACGGCTAACGCCAAACTCTAAATCTAGCCATAAGTTACCAAAAAACAAACACTATGTTACAAAAAAAACAAACCACATTATCAAAAATAAAAACAAATTACACCTAATCTAATAGCCGTATCAAAATAAAAAAAGAACCTAGTCTACAATAAACTACCAATGGCCTTTTGCAGGACATTTGCCCCAAGAAATCAGCTCTTTTACCTGTAAAGAAAAACACAAACACCCCCCAACAGTAAAACCCACCACCCAACCAACTAACCCCCCCAAATAAAAATCCTATCTAAAAAACCTAAGCTCCCCATTGCCCTGAACAGGTCATTTGTATGGGAATTGCCCTTAAAAGTGCATTTAGCTCTTTTACTGCCCAAAGTCCATAACCTAAAAATAAAACCCACCCAAAGACTGGACATCCATCCTCATCCAAGCGGCAGAAGTCCTCATCGAAGCCGGCAGAAGTCTTCATCCAAGCGGGCAGAAGTCTTTATCCAGACGGCATCTTCTATCTTCATTCATCCGGCGCGGAGCGGCTCCATCTTCAGCCAATAGGAATTTAAGGGGAAAAATCCTATTGGCTGTTGCAATCAGCCAATAGTATTGAGCTTGCATTCAATTGGCTATTCCAATCAGTATCGATAGCAAACCTATAACTAGGAATACACTCTTACATGCTAAGAGCTGTCATCCCACTCATGTACCATTAGCAGTGGCAAAGGGAAAGTTTGTGAGAGTAAGAAGGTAATGTACAGAAGATTTTGTATACAAGTAACAGTCTGATGATTTGAAAAGGCTTTCATACACAGAGGCTACCCAAAACATGCATTAGATAGGGCACAGACAGGTTTATAAGATGGATAGGCAGCTTTTACTTGAAGATCAGAAGCGTTGGAAAAGTGATAACAGTTATATTCTCAAATTATATACTGTATTTATTATATTATATTGCGCACTATGATTATAGTGCACAATATAATACATTGTGTAAAATAGTCAGGAAACACTTCATTATACTGACAGCAGATGACAAACTTGTGGAATGTGTATATACAGGAGTATGCTGCTCGTATAGAAGGTGTAAAGCTCTAAGAAACCATTTATCACCCTCTAATCTTCCAGAAGTAGAACTCAGGACTCAGATTTCCTGACTGTTGCATAAGGGGTTGTACAAGTATGGCAAACAACGTAATAGAGCCTGTGAATATTTCATATATGTATATATTTCATATATGTAATATAGCTCATTACTTGTATAGTATGCCATGTACAATATGTAGGTCTCACGACCAATGATATAAAAACAATATTGGGGAAGCTACTAACCCTCTGGTCAAGCATTTTGTGAAAAACTCATCAAAAGAGCAATGCCGCTTTTAAATGGCAGGCAATTGAAAGGGTCATAAATCCACCTCGAGGAAGAGATTTTGATTGCTTATTAGGGAAGGGTGAGAAGTATTGGATAATTAGATTGAAAACTAGAGTCCCATTGACCTTATTAATTATTGGAAGTAGCTGGTTACAACTAAGTGGGGTTGTGATATAGACTCTATACACTTCATTTATATTTTCCAGACACCTTTAAAATAAATGATACAATGTACCAAGGATCTTAACTTAAGATATTTAGTGGTTATGGAAATGCATATAGTATGTACAAATTATAATAGAGGTACATTAAATCTAATATAGCAATATATACATTAATAGTATTACATATTGTTTTTTTAAGATGTACCAACTGTTTTGCACTATAACTATTATTTGCAGGTCCCTATCCCTGAATTATTAATATTGTTTAGACGTATAAGATCATTGGAAAATGTATATACAGTACATATAAATAATTTTATACTGAGAGATCACAAATCCCTGTATGAAATTCTATAATATACAATACCTGATTAGGGGTTTTGTTTAATTCTTAATAGGGACTTACTATACTATATCTGGGCAGGATAAAAGGGTATTTGTTACTTTAAATTAAGGAGAGGTAATGAGACAGCTAGAGTTGTTGTTTTTAGCCAGTCAGATTTGTTTAATGATTTTAAAGGTGAGGGAACAGGTGTGAAGCTCCAAGCTATGATTACAGCACATAAGCGTTTTTCACACTGCATCTCATTGCATGTATGTTTTTTGGCCCCTGTGGTGGTAACGTTTTATACTGTGGAATTCAATATGCTTTTTAAGAACTCTACCACAGTTGAGGACTTTCTTTTGAAGATTAACTTTACACCAGGTTTAATAGTGGTAAGAGAGCTCCACTTTATCCCTAATTTGTCCTTCTTGTTGCTCCAGAAATACAGACTCTTGATTGGAGGGTCGGGTCATGTGACCTTGTAACGTCCTCACTGAGATGCTGAGCGAAAGCAGAGAGGTGCTGTCCATGTGCGAGAGACGCTGGAGAGCCGAATCAGGCAACAGGTGGATTGAAGCACAGATGTTCATCAGTGAGTGGTCACAGCTATATAACTGTAAGCACAGGCTGCTATTTTTAGGTCCCTCTCCAGTGTTAATGATATGTTCAGACCCATCTAAACCTGGCTATTGTTTTATGATCATGTGGATTGATTTAGAAGGACAGGTCAGGCAATAACATTATATCAGTACATCGATGGCAGGGCTTTGGGATGGAATCCTATATTTGATATGGGACTGACATTGTGAGGAATTCAATTAGAACTATAATTATTTGCAAAAGGCAATTTTCTTATTATATATATATAGTATGCCAAAATACCAGATAATAACAGATATAAATAGAAATATGTGTTTATGAATATACAGAACATATTCTTCTATGTGAAGAACATTTGGATGTGAAATATTTACATTTTCATGTCGGGTTAGTGCACATGAGAATATGTGATCATGTTTGTGCGCGAGTTTGGTGTTAATTTTCTCCCCCCGTATTTTGCTCCATTGACTTCTATGGTGGAATACGTGAACTTGCATATGGGATGCTTTCTGATCCTAGCTTGTCCACTGGTCTGTCCATGTTGTGCTCCCTGCTATTCTGCTGTAATATTAGACTGGATAAAGGTACCTGACACTGGCAAAGTTACTAACTAGCCTGTCTCCTGTGTGCTCCCTGATGTACTCTTGCAGTCTTCGGCTGCTTAAAAGTTCCTGACACCTTATCTACCAGTTATACATCTATAGAACTCTACATTACCACAATACCATTGCTATCTGTTTTACATCAGTAGGTATTGCCATTCTGACAATTAGATAGCAGTAATGCAAACAGAAACACAAGTTATGAGAGCTTCACTAACTTTATCATTTTCCAGGGTATCACTGTTTATTGTATCACCTCTCAAATCTACACACCAGGAAGTTTTCTTATGTTAGAGAGGGGCTATTACAAATTTTTTATGTATCCCTCAGTTTTACACAGAGCCCCAATGTTCAAAAGAGAAAACAATTATGATTGATTAATATAGGGAAGTAGACTTGGAATACATACGTTTTGGCTGTAGCCTTGTCTAATTGTAAGGATTCCAGTCCTGCTTTTACTTTTTGCCTCAACTCACCTTCCTCACCTGTACTTAAGGCATCACCCCGCCCCAAACAAGTGCTTAGTTGTTGAGTATTGTTTGCTGAAACCAGTGCTCTGTTTCTTATAAGCTATATACTTATCAAAAGAAGATTTACTTCTACTACTTTAACATTTGGAATTACAAATACCAGCTGCAGTTTGGTCTCACAAAGGGACTAATAACAACTAGTCTCATTCATCCTGAAGATTGCTATTCCAAGAAGTATTAAGTTATTTCAACTCCACATCTCTACAGGAATTGCTATTTAATTTCCAACAGGAGGATTCTACCTACTACCGCTACGGTACTTGTATCAATTCTAATTTACCTTGGATGCCTTAAGTAACGGCTAATTACAAATTTCATGTTTTCTCTTGAACTTATGTAAATTGACTTTGTCTCTCAGATATTACTTTGTTTGCAACGTATGTTTTATTTAACTCTATGAACTTCCTTTGATACATTCTCATACCGGACAGTAACGGACTTTATGTGACGTCACACAGCTTCATTCATCTCAGCGTGCCATACAGCTCCTTACAACTCAGCGTGTCTCACAGCACCAATTGCAATCACTAGTCTGTGTTCAGATATCGACGCTGCAAGCATTACTCTGTGTGCTGTGTCTCGCAGCAGGTCACGCCCCTGTCAGCAGCTGCAGTCTGTGTGTCTCACATCTCTCATGCCTCAGTGCTTATTTCAATGAACACTATCTCTCACATTTGGGTTTGAGCACAACTAATGTCAAAAGTTGTTGTTAATAATAATACTTATTTTCAGCCTCTAAATATTTATATGGTATGACAATATTATATAACCATATAAAGACTTACTGCCATTACTTATAAAAATCACTCTGAATAAAACAGTCTATGCTGATATAATAGCCTGTACTTCAGTTGTGAAACAAATATAATTTATTTAGACTCTGCAGTTGTGATTCAAATAACCAAGGAACCTGATATATCTCTACTTTAGTCGTTTCAATTTTCAAATCATGTACAGGCCGGGATCAAAAAATGGGAAGGCAGATGCACTCTCTCGACGAGATTCAAGACCTATACAAGAAGACTCTCCTACTAGCATTCTTCCCCCTACTCGATTCCTTGCTATCCTATCTCAACAGGATAAGGAATACCAATCTGATTTATCTTCAGAAGACCAAACCCTACTAGATAGCCTAACCCTCCAGGATGGATTTTACTTTCATGGTTCTAAACTATATATTCCAGAACGTTTCAGACAGAAAATAATCAAAGATCATCATGACCCTCCACTAATTGGTCATCCAGGAATCAAACGTACACATGAGCTCATCTCCAGAAGTTACTGGTGGCCATCGATGAAAACCAGTATAAAGGAATATATACAACATTGTACAACCTGTACAGTATCAAAACCAGAAAGGAGACCTCCCTATGGCTATTTAATTCCTCTGGAAGTACCGGAATCTCCTTGGTCTCATTTGGGAATGGATTTTATAGTTGATTTACCACCTAGTTCTGGACAAACTACCATTTTAGTTGTTACAGATCATTTTACTAAAATGGCACATTTTATTCCTTATCATAAGTTACCCACTTCCCTTGAAACAGCATACTTATTTCTAAACCACATTGTACGATACCACGGGTTACCCTCCATTTTAACTACTGATAGAGGAACCCAATTCACCTCACGCTTCTGGAAAGCACTCACTAAAGCACTCCAAATCGATCAAAGGTTAAGCACAGCCTTCCACCCTCAGACTAACGGCCAAACTGAGAGACTCAATCAGTGGCTTGAGCAATATCTACGTTGCTATTGCTCATATCATCAAAATAAATGGACTTCTTTTCTCTCTATGGCTGAATTTGCCTATAATAATACCATTAACAGCACTACAAATTACTCTCCCTTTTTCGCCAATTATGGTTTTAATCCAAGATTCACTATCCAAACGACCTCTACACATGACTCACCATCTGTTGATGTGCTAACACAAAACATAGCTGAAAATTTCCTACACTTACGAGATAACATCAAACATGCTCAGGCTTCTCAGAAGAAATTTTATGATTTACGTCGTAGAGCTTCTCCGAAATATTCTATAGGGGACTATGTTTGGTTATCTTCCAAAAACATTAAAATGCACTTACCAAGTAAAAAATTGGCTGGGTTGTTCCTTGGCCCATTCAGAATTCTACACATCATCAATGAAAATGCCGTCAGGCTTGATCTACCTGATTCTTTACCCATCCACCCAACTTTCCATGTATCATTATTGAAACCCTACTTGGGAGATAAGCCTGATGTACCTCTTCTACCCCCTTCTCCTATTCAATTGGGCACTGATGTCTATGAAGTTTATGATCTTTTGGACTCAAGATTTTATAATGGGGAATTACAGTATCTGGTCCGATGGAAAGGGTTCGCCCCAGAGGATGACACTTGGGAACCTCATGCACACATTAATGCTCCAAAGCTTATTGCTCGTTTCCATAGACGATATCCAAGTAGACCTAAATTCCAACCCGTGGTCGGCTTGCTTGAGGGGGGGGATCTGTAAGGATTCCAGTCCTGCTTTTACTTTTTGCCTCAACTCACCTTCCTCACCTGTACTTAAGGCATCACCCCGCCCCAAACAAGTGCTTAGTTGTTGAGTATTGTTTGCTGAAACCAGTGCTCTGTTTCTTATAAGCTATATACTTATCAAAAGAAGATTTACTTCTACTACTTTAACATTTGGAATTACAAATACCAGCTGCAGTTTGGTCTCACAAAGGGACTAATAACAACTAGTCTCATTCATCCTGAAGATTGCTATTCCAAGAAGTATTAAGTTATTTCAACTCCACATCTCTACAGGAATTGCTATTTAATTTCCAACAGGAGGATTCTACCTACTACCGCTACGGTACTTGTATCAATTCTAATTTACCTTGGATGCCTTAAGTAACGGCTAATTACAAATTTCATGTTTTCTCTTGAACTTATGTAAATTGACTTTGTCTCTCAGATATTACTTTGTTTGCAACGTATGTTTTATTTAACTCTATGAACTTCCTTTGATACATTCTCATACCGGACAGTAACGGACTTTATGTGACGTCACACAGCTTCATTCATCTCAGCGTGCCATACAGCTCCTTACAACTCAGCGTGTCTCACAGCACCAATTGCAATCACTAGTCTGTGTTCAGATATCGACGCTGCAAGCATTACTCTGTGTGCTGTGTCTCGCAGCAGGTCACGCCCCTGTCAGCAGCTGCAGTCTGTGTGTCTCACATCTCTCATGCCTCAGTGCTTATTTCAATGAACACTATCTCTCACATTTGGGTTTGAGCACAACTAATGTCAAAAGTTGTTATTAATAATAATACTTATTTTCAGCCTCTAAATATTTATATGGTATGACAATATTATATAACCATATAAAGACTTACTGCCATTACTTATAAAAATCACTCTGAATAAAACAGTCTATGCTGATATAATAGCCTGTACTTCAGTTGTGAAACAAATATAATTTATTTAGACTCTGCAGTTGTGATTCAAATAACCAAGGAACCTGATATATCTCTACTTTAGTCGTTTCAATTTTCAAATCATGTACAGGCCGGGATCAAAAAATGGGAAGGCAGATGCACTCTCTCGACGAGATTCAAGACCTATACAAGAAGACTCTCCTACTAGCATTCTTCCCCCTACTCGATTCCTTGCTATCCTATCTCAACAGGATAAGGAATACCAATCTGATTTATCTTCAGAAGACCAAACCCTACTAGATAGCCTAACCCTCCAGGATGGATTTTACTTTCATGGTTCTAAACTATATATTCCAGAACGTTTCAGACAGAAAATAATCAAAGATCATCATGACCCTCCACTAATTGGTCATCCAGGAATCAAACGTACACATGAGCTCATCTCCAGAAGTTACTGGTGGCCATCGATGAAAACCAGTATAAAGGAATATATACAACATTGTACAACCTGTACAGTATCAAAACCAGAAAGGAGACCTCCCTATGGCTATTTAATTCCTCTGGAAGTACCGGAATCTCCTTGGTCTCATTTGGGAATGGATTTTATAGTTGATTTACCACCTAGTTCTGGACAAACTACCATTTTAGTTGTTACAGATCATTTTACTAAAATGGCACATTTTATTCCTTATCATAAGTTACCCACTTCCCTTGAAACAGCATACTTATTTCTAAACCACATTGTACGATACCACGGGTTACCCTCCATTTTAACTACTGATAGAGGAACCCAATTCACCTCACGCTTCTGGAAAGCACTCACTAAAGCACTCCAAATCGATCAAAGGTTAAGCACAGCCTTCCACCCTCAGACTAACGGCCAAACTGAGAGACTCAATCAGTGGCTTGAGCAATATCTACGTTGCTATTGCTCATATCATCAAAATAAATGGACTTCTTTTCTCTCTATGGCTGAATTTGCCTATAATAATACCATTAACAGCACTACAAATTACTCTCCCTTTTTCGCCAATTATGGTTTTAATCCAAGATTCACTATCCAAACGACCTCTACACATGACTCACCATCTGTTGATGTGCTAACACAAAACATAGCTGAAAATTTCCTACACTTACGAGATAACATCAAACATGCTCAGGCTTCTCAGAAGAAATTTTATGATTTACGTCGTAGAGCTTCTCCGAAATATTCTATAGGGGACTATGTTTGGTTATCTTCCAAAAACATTAAAATGCACTTACCAAGTAAAAAATTGGCTGGGTTGTTCCTTGGCCCATTCAGAATTCTACACATCATCAATGAAAATGCCGTCAGGCTTGATCTACCTGATTCTTTACCCATCCACCCAACTTTCCATGTATCATTATTGAAACCCTACTTGGGAGATAAGCCTGATGTACCTCTTCTACCCCCTTCTCCTATTCAATTGGGCACTGATGTCTATGAAGTTTATGATCTTTTGGACTCAAGATTTTATAATGGGGAATTACAGTATCTGGTCCGATGGAAAGGGTTCGCCCCAGAGGATGACACTTGGGAACCTCATGCACACATTAATGCTCCAAAGCTTATTGCTCGTTTCCATAGACGATATCCAAGTAGACCTAAATTCCAACCCGTGGTCGGCTTGCTTGAGGGGGGGGATCTGTAAGGATTCCAGTCCTGCTTTTACTTTTTGCCTCAACTCACCTTCCTCACCTGTACTTAAGGCATCACCCCGCCCCAAACAAGTGCTTAGTTGTTGAGTATTGTTTGCTGAAACCAGTGCTCTGTTTCTTATAAGCTATATACTTATCAAAAGAAGATTTACTTCTACTACTTTAACATTTGGAATTACAAATACCAGCTGCAGTTTGGTCTCACAAAGGGACTAATAACAACTAGTCTCATTCATCCTGAAGATTGCTATTCCAAGAAGTATTAAGTTATTTCAACTCCACATCTCTACAGGAATTGCTATTTAATTTCCAACAGGAGGATTCTACCTACTACCGCTACGGTACTTGTATCAATTCTAATTTACCTTGGATGCCTTAAGTAACGGCTAATTACAAATTTCATGTTTTCTCTTGAACTTATGTAAATTGACTTTGTCTCTCAGATATTACTTTGTTTGCAACGTATGTTTTATTTAACTCTATGAACTTCCTTTGATACATTCTCATACCGGACAGTAACGGACTTTATGTGACGTCACACAGCTTCATTCATCTCAGCGTGCCATACAGCTCTTTACAACTCAGCGTGTCTCACAGCACCAATTGCAATCACTAGTCTGTGTTCAGATATCCACGCTGCAAGCATTACTCTGTGTGCTGTGTCTCGCAGCAGGTCACGCCCCTGTCAGCAGCTGCAGTCTGTGTGTCTCACATCTCTCATGCCTCAGTGCTTATTACAATGAACACTATCTCTCACATTTGGGTTTGAGCACAACTAATGTCAAAAGTTGTTATTAATAATAATACTTATTTTCAGCCTCTAAATATTTATATGGTATGACAATATTATATAACCATATAAAGACTTACTGCCATTACTTATAAAAATCACTCTGAATAAAACAGTCTATGCTGATATAATAGCCTGTACTTCAGTTGTGAAACAAATATAATTTATTTAGACTCTGCAGTTGTGATTCAAATAACCAAGGAACCTGATATATCTCTACTTTAGTCGTTTCAATTTTCAAATCATGTACAGGCCGGGATCAAAAAATGGGAAGGCAGATGCACTCTCTCGACGAGATTCAAGACCTATACAAGAAGACTCTCCTACTAGCATTCTTCCCCCTACTCGATTCCTTGCTATCCTATCTCAACAGGATAAGGAATACCAATCTGATTTATCTTCAGGAGACCAAACCCTACTAGATAGCCTAACCCTCCAGGATGGATTTTACTTTCATGGTTCTAAACTATATATTCCAGAACGTTTCAGACAGAAAATAATCAAAGATCATCATGACCCTCCACTAATTGGTCATCCAGGAATCAAACGTACACATGAGCTCATCTCCAGAAGTTACTGGTGGCCATCGATGAAAACCAGTATAAAGGAATATATACAACATTGTACAACCTGTACAGTATCAAAACCAGAAAGGAGACCTCCCTATGGCTATTTAATTCCTCTGGAAGTACCGGAATCTCCTTGGTCTCATTTGGGAATGGATTTTATAGTTGATTTACCACCTAGTTCTGGACAAACTACCATTTTAGTTGTTACAGATCATTTTACTAAAATGGCACATTTTATTCCTTATCATAAGTTACCCACTTCCCTTGAAACAGCATACTTATTTCTAAACCACATTGTACGATACCACGGGTTACCCTCCATTTTAACTACTGATAGAGGAACCCAATTCACCTCACGCTTCTGGAAAGCACTCACTAAAGCACTCCAAATCGATCAAAGGTTAAGCACAGCCTTCCACCCTCAGACTAACGGCCAAACTGAGAGACTCAATCAGTGGCTTGAGCAATATCTACGTTGCTATTGCTCATATCATCAAAATAAATGGACTTCTTTTCTCTCTATGGCTGAATTTGCCTATAATAATACCATTAACAGCACTACAAATTACTCTCCCTTTTTCGCCAATTATGGTTTTAATCCAAGATTCACTATCCAAACGACCTCTACACATGACTCACCATCTGTTGATGTGCTAACACAAAACATAGCTGAAAATTTCCTACACTTACGAGATAACATCAAACATGCTCAGGCTTCTCAGAAGAAATTTTATGATTTACGTCGTAGAGCTTCTCCGAAATATTCTATAGGGGACTATGTTTGGTTATCTTCCAAAAACATTAAAATGCACTTACCAAGTAAAAAATTGGCTGGGTTGTTCCTTGGCCCATTCAGAATTCTACACATCATCAATGAAAATGCCGTCAGGCTTGATCTACCTGATTCTTTACCCATCCACCCAACTTTCCATGTATCATTATTGAAACCCTACTTGGGAGATAAGTCTGATGTACCTCTTCTACCCCCTTCTCCTATTCAATTGGGCACTGATGTCTATGAAGTTTATGATCTTTTGGACTCAAGATTTTATAATGGGGAATTACAGTATCTGGTCCGATGGAAAGGGTTCGCCCCAGAGGATGACACTTGGGAACCTCATGCACACATTAATGCTCCAAAGCTTATTGCTCGTTTCCATAGACGATATCCAAGTAGACCTAAATTCCAACCCGTGGTCGGCTTGCTTGAGGGGGGGGATCTGTAAGGATTCCAGTCCTGCTTTTACTTTTTGCCTCAACTCACCTTCCTCACCTGTACTTAAGGCATCACCCCGCCCCAAACAAGTGCTTAGTTGTTGAGTATTGTTTGCTGAAACCAGTGCTCTGTTTCTTATAAGCTATATACTTATCAAAAGAAGATTTACTTCTACTACTTTAACATTTGGAATTACAAATACCAGCTGCAGTTTGGTCTCACAAAGGGACTAATAACAACTAGTCTCATTCATCCTGAAGATTGCTATTCCAAGAAGTATTAAGTTATTTCAACTCCACATCTCTACAGGAATTGCTATTTAATTTCCAACAGGAGGATTCTACCTACTACCGCTACGGTACTTGTATCAATTCTAATTTACCTTGGATGCCTTAAGTAACGGCTAATTACAAATTTCATGTTTTCTCTTGAACTTATGTAAATTGACTTTGTCTCTCAGATATTACTTTGTTTGCAACGTATGTTTTATTTAACTCTATGAACTTCCTTTGATACATTCTCATACCGGACAGTAACGGACTTTATGTGACGTCACACAGCTTCATTCATCTCAGCGTGCCATACAGCTCTTTACAACTCAGCGTGTCTCACAGCACCAATTGCAATCACTAGTCTGTGTTCAGATATCCACGCTGCAAGCATTACTCTGTGTGCTGTGTCTCGCAGCAGGTCACGCCCCTGTCAGCAGCTGCAGTCTGTGTGTCTCACATCTCTCATGCCTCAGTGCTTATTACAATGAACACTATCTCTCACATTTGGGTTTGAGCACAACTAATGTCAAAAGTTGTTATTAATAATAATACTTATTTTCAGCCTCTAAATATTTATATGGTATGACAATATTATATAACCATATAAAGACTTACTGCCATTACTTATAAAAATCACTCTGAATAAAACAGTCTATGCTGATATAATAGCCTGTACTTCAGTTGTGAAACAAATATAATTTATTTAGACTCTGCAGTTGTGATTCAAATAACCAAGGAACCTGATATATCTCTACTTTAGTCGTTTCAATTTTCAAATCATGTACAGGCCGGGATCAAAAAATGGGAAGGCAGATGCACTCTCTCGACGAGATTCAAGACCTATACAAGAAGACTCTCCTACTAGCATTCTTCCCCCTACTCGATTCCTTGCTATCCTATCTCAACAGGATAAGGAATACCAATCTGATTTATCTTCAGAAGACCAAACCCTACTAGATAGCCTAACCCTCCAGGATGGATTTTACTTTCATGGTTCTAAACTATATATTCCAGAACGTTTCAGACAGAAAATAATCAAAGATCATCATGACCCTCCACTAATTGGTCATCCAGGAATCAAACGTACACATGAGCTCATCTCCAGAAGTTACTGGTGGCCATCGATGAAAACCAGTATAAAGGAATATATACAACATTGTACAACCTGTACAGTATCAAAACCAGAAAGGAGACCTCCCTATGGCTATTTAATTCCTCTGGAAGTACCGGAATCTCCTTGGTCTCATTTGGGAATGGATTTTATAGTTGATTTACCACCTAGTTCTGGACAAACTACCATTTTAGTTGTTACAGATCATTTTACTAAAATGGCACATTTTATTCCTTATCATAAGTTACCCACTTCCCTTGAAACAGCATACTTATTTCTAAACCACATTGTACGATACCACGGGTTACCCTCCATTTTAACTACTGATAGAGGAACCCAATTCACCTCACGCTTCTGGAAAGCACTCACTAAAGCACTCCAAATCGATCAAAGGTTAAGCACAGCCTTCCACCCTCAGACTAACGGCCAAACTGAGAGACTCAATCAGTGGCTTGAGCAATATCTACGTTGCTATTGCTCATATCATCAAAATAAATGGACTTCTTTTCTCTCTATGGCTGAATTTGCCTATAATAATACCATTAACAGCACTACAAATTACTCTCCCTTTTTCGCCAATTATGGTTTTAATCCAAGATTCACTATCCAAACGACCTCTACACATGACTCACCATCTGTTGATGTGCTAACACAAAACATAGCTGAAAATTTCCTACACTTACGAGATAACATCAAACATGCTCAGGCTTCTCAGAAGAAATTTTATGATTTACGTCGTAGAGCTTCTCCGAAATATTCTATAGGGGACTATGTTTGGTTATCTTCCAAAAACATTAAAATGCACTTACCAAGTAAAAAATTGGCTGGGTTGTTCCTTGGCCCATTCAGAATTCTACACATCATCAATGAAAATGCCGTCAGGCTTGATCTACCTGATTCTTTACCCATCCACCCAACTTTCCATGTATCATTATTGAAACCCTACTTGGGAGATAAGCCTGATGTACCTCTTCTACCCCCTTCTCCTATTCAATTGGGCACTGATGTCTATGAAGTTTATGATCTTTTGGACTCAAGATTTTATAATGGGGAATTACAGTATCTGGTCCGATGGAAAGGGTTCGCCCCAGAGGATGACACTTGGGAACCTCATGCACACATTAATGCTCCAAAGCTTATTGCTCGTTTCCATAGACGATATCCAAGTAGACCTAAATTCCAACCCGTGGTCGGCTTGCTTGAGGGGGGGGATCTGTAAGGATTCCAGTCCTGCTTTTACTTTTTGCCTCAACTCACCTTCCTCACCTGTACTTAAGGCATCACCCCCGCCCCAAACAAGTGCTTAGTTGTTGAGTATTGTTTGCTGAAACCAGTGCTCTGTTTCTTATAAGCTATATACTTATCAAAAGAAGATTTACTTCTACTACTTTAACATTTGGAATTACAAATACCAGCTGCAGTTTGGTCTCACAAAGGGACTAATAACAACTAGTCTCATTCATCCTGAAGATTGCTATTCCAAGAAGTATTAAGTTATTTCAACTCCACATCTCTACAGGAATTGCTATTTAATTTCCAACAGGAGGATTCTACCTACTACCGCTACGGTACTTGTATCAATTCTAATTTACCTTGGATGCCTTAAGTAACGGCTAATTACAAATTTCATGTTTTCTCTTGAACTTATGTAAATTGACTTTGTCTCTCAGATATTACTTTGTTTGCAACGTATGTTTTATTTAACTCTATGAACTTCCTTTGATACATTCTCATACCGGACAGTAACGGACTTTATGTGACGTCACACAGCTTCATTCATCTCAGCGTGCCATACAGCTCTTTACAACTCAGCGTGTCTCACAGCACCAATTGCAATCACTAGTCTGTGTTCAGATATCCACGCTGCAAGCATTACTCTGTGTGCTGTGTCTCGCAGCAGGTCACGCCCCTGTCAGCAGCTGCAGTCTGTGTGTCTCACATCTCTCATGCCTCAGTGCTTATTACAATGAACACTATCTCTCACATTTGGGTTTGAGCACAACTAATGTCAAAAGTTGTTATTAATAATAATACTTATTTTCAGCCTCTAAATATTTATATGGTATGACAATATTATATAACCATATAAAGACTTACTGCCATTACTTATAAAAATCACTCTGAATAAAACAGTCTATGCTGATATAATAGCCTGTACTTCAGTTGTGAAACAAATATAATTTATTTAGACTCTGCAGTTGTGATTAAATAGCCAAGGAACCTGATACTAATAATTTTATGTCTCTTGATTCAAAATGTGTTTTTTCATGTTAATGGATTAAGAAATTGAAGTTTTTTCATCTGTAGCGGTTTCAGAAGTTATAACAAAGTTGTACATTTTATGCAAATTTAACCATCTATTTCAAATCTGCCTGGAACATTTCTTACTTGTAATTTTCCAGCGGAGTCTCTATTGACATCATATGTAACAGTAAAATCTCCATCCAGCAAAGTAGTTTCACAATCTGGACATGAGCGCTGCTGGTCAATTGTTGGATTAAAGGAGATATGACCCTAGAAGTAAAAAACAATGCATTTATTTTTTATTAAGCATTCGAATGTATATTGATGTTTCATATAGCTATTTTAGAGATACTAATTGTTTTTTTCAACATTGATGAAAATTGCTTGTTATTTCAGAGCTGGACTGTCCTTTTTGATGGGGTTAGACTGATATACTACAGGAAAGTTCTCTTCAGTGATATTGAGCAAGATCCGCCCACAGTTGAGCTCCACTCTTTTGTATTTTAGTCTCCCTAAAGGTAATAGGGCAACCAGACATGGACCTCTTGCTGCATAAAAGGATATAGTTGCCCCTCCACTGACGAGACCCATATAGAAACCTATGTCTGGGGTTAGCTGAGAATTGCCTTTTTAACAAAGAGGGACCCATTTAGACAAATTAGGCATAATATTATCTTCATGCAATATTCTAATCTGAGTTTCCCTTAAAGCTGAGGGAAGAGTGGTCCTCTGAATCATCTGAAAGCTTATTTTTAACATCTTTACCGTCAAAGACCCATGAACAGTCTGATTCAACTTATCACTCAGTTTAAATTGGACTACATTTTATTCTATGTTAAGAAATGTATAGAAACATTATGAATAATCTTACATTTAAAAGCAAAATTTAAACGAGTTGAAAAGAAAAATTAGCCCAAATACCAGGGTTGTTTCGAATGAGCCCCCAAACATAAAGGTTGATCATAATCTATCGCACTTTTTATTTTGGTGCGATCACATTAACACATGTTTGGGTGTTTCTTAAACCCTGTTTTGCTGTTCCGATCAGCCAATAGAATGCAAGCTCAATCTGATTGGCTTATTGGATCAGCCAATCGGATTGAACTTGAATCTGATTGGCTGATTCAATCAGCCAATCAGATTTTTCCTACCTTAATTCCGATTGGCTGATAGAATCCTATCAGCCAATCGGAATTCGAGGGACGCCATCTTGGATGACGTCCCTTAAAGGAGCCTTCATTCGTCGGTAGTCCGTCGGGGAAGAAGGATGTTCCGCGTTGGCGGAATGAAGATGGATCCTGAAGAAGAAGATTGAAGACCCCGCTTGGAAGATGACATTGCCCGGATGGAAGACTTCTTCAGTGCAGATTGGATGATGACTTCATCGGATGGAAGACTTCTTCAGCGCCCCTTGGAGGATCACTTCTGCCGCTCCAGATCTCCTCTTCGGTTCCATCGGTGGGTCGGCTGGCTGAAGACAACTCAAGGTAGGATGATCTTCAGGGGGGTAGTGTTAGGTTTATTTAAGGGGGGTTTGGGTTAGATTAGGGGTATGTGGGTGGTGGGTTGTAATGTTGGTGGGGGGTATTGTATGTTTTTTTTTCCAGGCAAAAGAGCTGAATTTTTTGGGGCATGCCCCGCAAAAGGCCCTTTTAAGGGCTGGTAAGGTAAAATAGCTTTTCTATTTTAATTTTAGAATAGGGTAGGGCATTTTTTTTATTTTGGGGGGCTTTGTTATTTTATTAGAGGGCTTAGAGTAGGTGTAATTAGTTTAAAATTGTTGTAATATTTTTCTAATGTTTGTAAATATTTTTTTATTTTTTGTAACTTAGTTCTTTTTTATTTTTTGTACTTTAGTTAGTTTATTTAATTGTATTTATTTGTAGGTATTGTATGTAATTAATTTATTGATAGTGTAGTGTTAGGTTTAATTGTAGATAATTGTAGGTATTTTATTTAATTAATTTATTGATAGTGTAGTGTTAGGTTTAATTGTAACTTAGGTTAGGATTTATTTTACAGGTAATTTTGTAATTATTTTAACTAGGTAACTATTAAATAGTTAATAACTATTTAATAGCTATTGTACCTGGTTAAAATAAATACAAAGTTGCCTGTAAAATAAATATAAATCCTAAAATAATTTATATTGTAGCTATATTAGGGTTTATTTTACAGGTAAGTATTTAGTTTTAAATAGGATTAATTTATTTAATAAGAGTTAATTTATTTAGTTAGATTTAAATTATATTTAATTTAGGGGGTGTTAGTGTTAGGATTAGACTTAGCTTTAGGGGTTAATACATTTATTAGAGTAGCGGTGAGGTCCGGTCGGCATATTAGGGGTTAATACTTGAAGTTAGGTGTCGGCGATGTTAGGGAGGGCAGATTAGGGGTTAATAATATTTATTATAGGGTTATTGAGGCGGGAGTGGGGCGGATTAGGGGTTAATAACTTTATTATAGTAGCGGTGTCGGTCGGCAGATTAGGGGTTAATAATTGTAGGTAGGTGGCGGCGACGTTGGGGGCGGCAGATTAGGGGTTAATAAATATAATATAGGGGTCGGCGGTGTTAGGGGCAGCAGATTAGGGGTACATAGGGATAATGTAGGTGGCGGCGGTGTGCGGTCGGCAGATTAGGGGTTAAAAATTTTTAATAGAGTGGCGGCGATGTGGGGGGACCTCGGTTTAGGGGTACATAGGTAGTTTATGGGCGTTAGTGTACTTTAGAGCACAGTAGTCAAGAGCTTTATGAACCGGTGTTAGCCCAGAAAGCTCTTAACTACTGACTTTTTTCTGCGGCTGGAGTCTTGCTGTTAGAGTTCTAATGCTCACTTCAGCCAAGACTCTAAATACCGGCGTTAGAAAGATCCCATTGAAAAGATAGGATACACAAATGGCGTAGGGGGATCTGCGGTATGGAAAAGTCGCAGCTGAAAAGTGAGCGTTAGACCCTTACCTGACTGACTCTAAATTCCAGCGGTAGCCCAAAACCAGCGTTAGGAGCCTCTAACGCTGGTTTTGATGGCTTTCGCCAAACTCTAAATCTAGCCGCATGTTTTTGTGCTGCTGCTGATTTGTAGCACTAGCTACTAATTTGATTTTATTTAAGTTTAAGCTGCTGTCCAGCTGCCCTGGAGGTGTTTCCAATAGGTATTAGCAAACTCATTTTGTTAATAAATTTATTCTGAGCAACCCAGTAATGAATTTTGGATAAAACTAAAGAGATGTTTTTTGTTATTATTGATTTACTTTACATAAAGTACTCATAATAGTAGTGAATGTATTAACAAATGGTTCTTACTGTCTCTTGTTCTCAGTATTAAACTTACCTTATTTCCAGAAAAGGATTTTTGAATCACTGGCCATAAGTCATTTGTTGCAAATGTAGCATTTGCATCTAAAAACGTAATTCCTTGCGGCTCATATATATCAATGTCAATCTGAAATGGGAATTAAGACTATATAAATGATTGTTCTTTTTCTTTATTGTAACAATTATTTTTCTTTAAATGTATATAATTGACAAAGACATAATAGACTTCAATGACAAACATTGCATAATGTTTTCGAAATGATTAAAATATACCCTGATGTTCTTCCATATATACTAACATATGTTAAGTAGCGTATGATCAATGTAGCCTATTATGTAGAACATCCATGGGTGGTGACACCTTGGAGATAAAAATAATCATCTGTAAGAGCACAGATGCCCACCATGCAAATAACACAACAGCCTAGATTCCAATTAGAGTGCTATTGATTGCGTAGGGTGCGCTATCAATACCACAGGACCACACTAAGATTAGCACACAATCTGGTATTACTTAACCATGGTAAAACAGAATTACCAGATAATGTATAGTACGGCCGATGTCCCTTTAGTGTTTCCTATACTCTCAATGGATAGTGCTACCGTGCTAAACATCACTCATATTAAAGGTGTAAAGTTATGTGCTGCATTCACGTGCAAAGCATACCAGTGATAAAACATTTAGCATGATTTCAGACCTGAAGTAAAGTGTTAGGGCTAGAGTAAAAGTACAAAAGTATTACACATGTAAAATATATTTAAAAAAATTACACGTGCGCGCACACACACACACATACATATATATATATATATATATATATATATATATATATACAGTATATATATATATATATATATATATATATATATATATATATATATATATATATATATATATATATAAATGTAGTTAGAAACGCAAAGAAAAATAAGTATAAAGCCTATCACCTCCAAATTACAGAAAGACCTTACCGGCACATAATTGTAACAACAGTAATTATAGATAAATCAGTGCAACATATATAGGACTGAATTACAAGTGGTGCGCTATCTAACACTCGCTCGATTGGGCATATACCTGCCATTTTGGGCGTATATTAAAGACCATTCATATTACAAGTTGAAAGTAAATGGAACTGTAATCACATTTAACGTAGGTCAGGATAGTGCTTTTGAAAAGTTTTGGTTAAGTATTACGTGAGGGAAAAAAAAATTAACAAAATACATCAAAAATACATTGTACAGTACAGTAACACTCATATTAACATACTCTCTGATAATAATTTTTTAATAAAAATATTGAACACAAAAGTTATGTGCTCAAAGCACTGCAAAGTGCTTTTACATACGAAGACCAAGCTATTTTAGGGAGGGAGGATCTAATAGCGCGGTCTTGAGGCTCACGTGTATATATATATATATATATATATATATATATATATATATATATATATAAACTTCACAAAAGGAAGAGTCACTCACAGGTCTTAGTAAGCAAAAAGTACTTTTATTAGTTCATAGGTTCAGTCAACGTTTCGGTCCTCGCGGGGACCTTTGTCAAGACTGTTTTCTGATTTCACAGTGGCTGGCGATCAGTGGTGATCACCAGCCACTGTGAAAACAGAAAACAGTCTTGACAAAGGTCCCTGCGAGGACCGAAACTTTGACTGAACCTATGAACTAATAAAAGTACTTTTTGCTTACTAAGACCTGTGAGTGCCTCTTCCTTTTGAGAAGTTTCTACCTATTTACCATACAGTGCACCCAGGCGCATACCACTAACAGTGAGTGCTTGGATCCCAAAATCTTGTGTATATATATATATATATATATATATATATATATATATATACTAGTCCTAACCCTGTGTACACGAGCCATTTTTTCCAGTACAGCTGTTCCACTCCTTGCTCTCTCTCTATCCCCCCTCTCTTTTGCCCTTTCTCCCCTCTCTTTTGCTCTCTCTCTCCCCCTCTCTTCTGCTCTCTCTCTCCCCCTCTCTCTATTTTGCTCTGTCTCTCTCCCCTCTCTTTTGCTCTCTCTCCCCCCTCTCTTTTGCTCTTTCTCTCCCCCAATCTTTTCCTCCCTCTCTTTTGCGCTCTCTCTCCCCCTCTCTTTTGCGCTTTCCCCCTCTCTTTTGTGCTCTCTCTCTCCCCCCCTCTATTTTGCTCTCTTGCCCCCTCTCTTTTGCTGTCTCTCTTCCTCTCTTTTGCTCTCTTTATCACCCCTCTTTTGCTCTCTCTCTCCCCCTCTCTTTTGCTCTCTCTCTCTTCCCCCTCTCATTTGCTCTCTCTATTCCCCTCTTTTGCTCTCTCTCTCTCTCCCCTTTCTTTTGCTCTCTTCCCCCCTCTCTTTTGTTCTCTCTCTTCCCCTCTCTTTTGCACTCGCGCCCCTCTCTTTTGCGCTCTCTCTATCTCTCCCTCTCTTTTGCTCTCTCTCCCCCTCTCTTTTGCTCTCTCTCTCCGCCCTCTCTTATGCTCTCTCTCTCCCCCTCTCTTTTGCTCTCTCTCTCCCCCTCTCTTTTGTTCTCTATCTCCCCACTCTCATTCCCCCTATCTTTTGCGTTTTCTCTCCCCTCTCATTTGCACTCTCCCCCTCTCTTTTGCTCTCTCTCTCTCCCCCCTCTATTTTGCTTATTCTCTCCCCCTCTCTTTTCCTCCCTCTCTTTTGTGCTCTCTCTTCCCCTCTTTTGCGCTCTCCCCATCTCTTTTGTGCTCTCTCTCCCTCTCTCTTTTGCTCTCTCTCCCCCACTCTTTTGCTGTCTCTCTCACTCTCTTTTGCTTTCTCTCTCCCCCTTCTCTTTTGCTCTATTTCTTTCCCCCTCTCTTTTGCTCTCTCTATTCCCCCCCTCTTTTGCTCTCTCTCTCTCCCCTTTCTTTTGCTCTCTTTCCCTCCTCTCTTTTGCTGTCTCTCTCCCCCTCTCTTTTGTTCTTTATCTCCACCTCTATCTCTCCCCCTCTCTTATGCTGTATCTCTCCCCCTCTCTTTTGCTCTCTCTCTCCCCTCTCTTTTGCTTTCTCTCTCCCCTCTCTTTTGTGCTCTCTATCCCCCCTCTCTTCCCCCGCTCTCGTTCCCCCCATCTTTTGCACTTTCTCTCTCCTCTCTTTTGCGCTCTCCCCCTCTCTTTTGCTCTCTCTCTCCCCCTCTCTTTTGCTCTCTCTTCCCCTCTCTTTTGCTCTCTCTCTTCCCCTCTCTTTTGCACTCACCCCCTCGCTTTTGCGCTCTCTCTATCTCTCCCTCTCTTTTGCTCTTTCTCTCCCATCTCTTTTGTTCTCTCTCTCCCCGCTCTCGTTCCCCCTATCTTTTGCGCTTTCTCTCCCCTCTCATTTGCGCTCTCCCCCTCTCTTTTGCTCTCTCTCTCCCCCTCTCTTTTGCTTATTCTCTCCCCCACTCTTTTCCTCCCTCTCTTTTGCTCTCTCTCTTCCCCTCTTTTGCGCTCTCCCCCCTCTCTTTTGTGCTCTCTCTCTCCCCCTCTCATTTGCTCTCTCTCCCACACTCTTTTGCTGTCTCTCTCCCTCTCTTTTGCTTTCTCTCTCCCCCCTTTTGCTCTCTTTCTCTCCCCCTCTCTTTTGCTCTCTCTATCCCCCTCTTTTGATTTCTCTCTCCCCTTTCTTTTGCTCTCTTGCCCTCCTCTCTTTTGCTGTCTCTCTCCCCCTCTCTTTTGCTCTTTCTCTCCCCCTCTCTTTTGCTCTCTCTCTCCCCCTCTCTTATGCTCTCTCTCTCCCCCTCTCTTTTGCTCTCTCTCTCCCCTCTCTTTTGCTCTCTCTCTCCCCTCTCTTTTGTGCTCTCTCTCCCCCTCTCTTCCCCCACTCTCGTTCCCCCATCTTTTGCACTTTTGCTTTCCTCTCTTTTGTGCTCTCCCCCTCTCTTTTGTTCTCTCTCTCCCCCTCTCTTTTGCTCTCTCTTCCCTCTCTTTTACTCTCTAACAAAATACATCAAAAATACATTGTACAGTACAGTAACACTCATATTAACATACTCTCTGATAATAATTTTTTAATAAAAATATTGAACACAAAAGTTATGTGCTCAAAGCACTGCAAAGTGCTTTTACATACGAAGACCAAGCTATTTTAGGGAGGGAGGATCTAATAGCGCGGTCTTGAGGCTCACGTGTATATATATATATATATATATATATATATATAAACTTCTCAAAAGGAAGAGTCACTCACAGGTCTTAGTAAGCAAAAAGTACTTTTATTAGTTCATAGGTTCAGTCAACGTTTCGGTCCTCGCGGGGACCTTTGTCAAGACTGTTTTCTGATTTCACAGTGGCTGGCGATCAGTGGTGATCACCAGCCACTGTGAAAACAGAAAACAGTCTTGACAAAGGTCCCTGCGAGGACCGAAACTTTGACTGAACCTATGAACTAATAAAAGTACTTTTTGCTTACTAAGACCTGTGAGTGCCTCTTCCTTTTGAGAAGTTTCTACCTATTTACCATACAGTGCACCCAGGCGCATACCACTAACAGTGAGTGCTTGGATCCCAAAATCTTGTGTATATATATATATATATATATATATATATATATACTAGTCCTAACCCTGTGTACACGAGCCATTTTTTCCAGTACAGCTGTTCCACTCCTTGCTCTCTCTCTATCCCCCCTCTCTTTTGCCCTTTCTCCCCTCTCTTTTGCTCTCTCTCTCCCCCTCTCTTCTGCTCTCTCTCTCCCCCTCTCTCTATTTTGCTCTCTCTCTCTCCCCTCTCTTTTGCTCTCTCTCCCCCCTCTCTTTTGCTCTCTCTCTCCCCCAATCTTTTCCTCCCTCTCTTTTGCGCTCTCTCTCCCCCTCTCTTTTGCGCTTTCCCCCTCTCTTTTGTGCTCTCTCTCTCCCCCCCTCTATTTTGCTCTCTTGCCCCCTCTCTTTTGCTGTCTCTCTTCTTCTCTTTTGATCTCTTTATCACCCCTCTTTTGCTCTCTCTCTCCCCCTCTCTTTTGCTCTCTCTCTCTTCCCCCTCTCATTTGCTCTCTCTATTCCCCTCTTTTGCTCTCTCTCTCTCTCCCCTTTCTTTTGCTCTCTTCCCCCCTCTCTTTTGTTCTCTCTCTTCCCCTCTCTTTTGCACTCACGCCCCTCTCTTTTGCGCTCTCTCTATCTCTCCCTCTCTTTTGCTCTCTCTCCCCCTCTCTTTTGCTCTCTCTCTCCGCCCTCTCTTATGCTCTCTCTCTCCCCCTCTCTTTTGCTCTCTCTCTCCCCCTCTCTTTTGTTCTCTATCTCCCCACTCTCATTCCCCCTATCTTTTGCGTTTTCTCTCCCCTCTCATTTGCACTCTCCCCCTCTCTTTTGCTCTCTCTCTCTCCCCCCTCTATTTTGCTTATTCTCTCCCCCTCTCTTTTCCTCCCTCTCTTTTGTGCTCTCTCTTCCCCTCTTTTGCGCTCTCCCCATCTCTTTTGTGCTCTCTCTCCCTCTCTCTTTTGCTCTCTCTCCCCCACTCTTTTGCTGTCTCTCTCACTCTCTTTTGCTTTCTCTCTCCCCCTTCTCTTTTGCTCTATTTCTTTCCCCCTCTCTTTTGCTCTCTCTATTCCCCCCTCTTTTGCTCTCTCTCTCTCCCCTTTCTTTTGCTCTCTTTCCCTCCTCTCTTTTGCTGTCTCTCTCCCCCTCTCTTTTGTTCTTTATCTCCACCTCTATCTCTCCCCCTCTCTTATGCTGTATCTCTCCCCCTCTCTTTTGCTCTCTCTCTCCCCTCTCTTTTGCTTTCTCTCTCCCCTCTCTTTTGTGCTCTCTATCCCCCCTCTCTTCCCCCGCTCTCGTTCCCCCCATCTTTTGCACTTTCTCTCTCCTCTCTTTTGCGCTCTCCCCCTCTCTTTTGCTCTCTCTCTCCCCCTCTCTTTTGCTCTCTCTTCCCCTCTCTTTTGCTCTCTCTCTTCCCCTCTCTTTTGCACTCACCCCGTCGCTTTTGCGCTCTCTCTATCTCTCCCTCTCTTTTGCTCTTTCTCTCCCATCTCTTTTGTTCTCTCTCTCCCCGCTCTCGTTCCCCCTATCTTTTGCGCTTTCTCTCCCCTCTCATTTGCGCTCTCCCCCTCTCTTTTGCTCTCTCTCTCCCCCTCTCTTTTGCTTATTCTCTCCCCCACTCTTTTCCTCCCTCTCTTTTGCTCTCTCTCTTCCCCTCTTTTGCGCTCTCCCCCCCCTCTCTTTTGTGCTCTCTCTCTCCCCCTCTCATTTGCTCTCTCTCCCACACTCTTTTGCTGTCTCTCTCCCTCTCTTTTGCTTTCTCTCTCCCCCCTTTTGCTCTCTTTCTCTCCCCCTCTCTTTTGCTCTCTCTATCCCCCTCTTTTGATTTCTCTCTCCCCTTTCTTTTGCTCTCTTGCCCTCCTCTCTTTTGCTGTCTCTCTCCCCCTCTCTTTTGCTCTTTCTCTCCCCCTCTCTTTTGCTCTCTCTCTCCCCCTCTCTTATGCTCTCTCTCTCCCCCTCTCTTTTGCTCTCTCTCTCCCCTCTCTTTTGCTCTCTCTCTCCCCTCTCTTTTGTGCTCTCTCTCCCCCCTCTCTTCCCCCACTCTCGTTCCCCCATCTTTTGCACTTTTGCTTTCCTCTCTTTTGTGCTCTCCCCCTCTCTTTTGTTCTCTCTCTCCCCCTCTCTTTTGCTCTCTCTTCCCTCTCTTTTACTCTCTTTCTCTCCCCCTCTCTCCCCCTCTCTTTTTCACATTCTCTCTCTCCCTCTCTTTTACTCTCTCTCCCCTCTCTTTTGTGCTCTCTCCCCTCTCTTTTGTTCTCTCTCTCCTCCCTCTCTTTTGTGCTCTCTCTTCCACTCTCTTTTACTCTCTCCCCCCTCTCATTAGCACTCCCCCCTCTCTTTTGCTCTCTCTCCCCTCTCTTTTGCTGTCTCTCCCCCCTCTCTTTTGCTCTCTCTCTACCCCATCTTTGGCTCTCTCTATCCCCCCTCTTGTGTTCTCTCTCTAGCCCCTCTCTTTTGTTCTCTCTCCCCCCTCTCTTTTGCTCTCTCTCTCCCCCTCTCTTTTCCTCCCTCTCTTCTGCACTCTCCCCCTCTCTTTTCTGCTCCCCCCTCTCTTTTGCTCTCTCTCTCCCCCTGTCTTTTGCTCTCTCTCCACCTCTCTTTTGCTGTCTCTCTCCCTCTCTTTTGCTGTCTCTCTCCCTCTCTTTTGTTCTCTCTATCCCCCTCATTTGCTCTCTCTATCCCCCTCTTGTTCTCTCTCCCCCCTCTCTTTTGCTGTCTCCCCCTCTGTTTTGCTCTTTCTCTCTCCCTCTCTTTTGCTCTCTCTCCTCCTCTCTTATGCTCTCTCTCCTCCTCTCTTTTGCTCTCTCTCCCCTCTCTTTTGCTCTCACTCTTTCCCCCTCTCTTTTGCTCTCTCTCCCCCTCTCTTTTGCTTTCTCTCTCTCTCCCCTCTCTATTTCTTTCTCTCTCTCCCCCTCTCTTCCCCCCTCTCTTTTGCGCTCTCTCTCTGTCTCTCTCTCCCCTCTTTTGCACTCTCCCCTCTTTTTTGCTCTTTCTCCCCTCTCTCTTGCTCTTTCTCACCCCTTTCTCCCCCACTGTCTTTTGCTCTCTCTATCTCCCATCTTTTGCTCTCTCTCTCTCCCTTTTTTTTTGCTCTCCCTCCCCTCTCTCTTTTTCTGTCTCTATACCCCCTCTTTAGCTCTCTATCCCCTCTCTTTTGCTCTCTCTCGCCCCTCTCTTCTGCTCTCTTTATCCCCCTCTCTCTATTTTGCTCTCTCTCCCCTCTCTTTTGCTCTCCCCCCCCCTCTCTTTTGCTCTCTCTCTCCCCCAATCTTTTCCTCCCTCTCTTTTGTGCTCTCTCCCCCTCTCTTTTGTGCTCTCTCTCTCCCTCTCTTTTGCTGTCTCTCTCCCTCTCTTTTGCTCTCTTTATCACCCCTCTTTTGCTCTCTCTCTCCCCCTCTCTTTTGCTTGCTCTCTCTCTTCCCCCTCTCTTTTGCTCTCTCTCTCTCCCCTTTCTTTTGCTCTCTTTCCCCCTCTCTTTTGCTCTCTCTCTCTCCCCTCTCTTTTGCACTCTACCCCCTCTCTTTTGTGCTCTCTCTATCTCTCCCTCTTTTGCTCTCTCTCCCCCTCTCTTTTGCTCTCTCTCTCCCTCTCTCTTATGCTCTCTCTCTCCCCCTCTCTTTTACTCTCTCTCTCCCCTCTTTTTTGTTCTCTCTCTCCCCCTCTCGTTCCCCCTATCTTTTGCACTTTCTCTCCCCTCTCATTTGCGCTCTCCCCCTCTCTTTTGCTCTTTCCCCCCTCTTTTTTGCTTATTATCTCCCCTCTCTTTTCCTCCCTCTCTTTTGCTCTCTCCCTTCCCCTCTTTTTCACTCTCCCCCTCTCTTTTGCACTCTCTCCCCCACTCTTTAGCTGTCTCTCTCTCTCTTTTGCTTTCTCTCTCCCCCCTCTATTTTGCTCTCTTTCTCTCCCCCTCTCTTTTTTGCTCTCTCTATGCCCCCTCTTTTGCTCTCTCTCTCTCCCCTTTCTTTTGCTCTCTTTCCCTCCTCTCTTTTGCTGTCTCTCTCCCCCTCTCTTTTGCACTTTCTCTCCCCCTCTCTTTTGCTCTCTCTCTCCCCCTCTCTTATGCTCTCTCTCTCCCCCTTTCTTTTGCTCTCTTTCCCTCCTCTCTTTTGCTGTATCTCTCCCCCTCTCTTTTGCTCTTTCTCTCCCCCTCTCTTTTGCTCTCTCTCTCCCCCTCTCTTTTGCTCTCTCTCTCCCCCTCTCTTATGCTCTCTCTCTCCCCCTCGCTTTTGCTCTCTCTCCCCTCTCTTTTGCTCTCTCCCCTCTCTTTTGTGCTCTCTCTCCCCCCTCTCTTCCCCGCTCTCATTCCCCCATCTTTTGCACTTTCTCTCTCCTCTCTTTTGTGCTCTCCCCCTCTCTTTTGCTCTCTCTTGCCATTTCTCTCTTTTGCTCTCTCTTCCCTCTCTTTTACTTTCTATCTCTCCCCCTCTCTCCCCCTCTCTTTTTCACTCTCTCTCTCCCCTCTTTTGCGCTCTCCCCCTCTCTTTTGCTCTCTCTCCCCTCTCTTTTGCTCTCTCACTCTCCTTTCCCCCCGATCTTTTGCTGTCTCTCGCCCTCTCTTTTGCTCTCTCTCCCCTCTCTTTTGCTCTCTCTCCCCTCTCTTTTGTTCTCTCTCTCCTCCCTCTCTTTTGTGCTCTCTCTTCCCCTCTCTTTTACACTCTCCCCCCTCTCTTTAGTGCCCCCCCCCCTCTCTTTTGCTCTCTCTCCCCTCTCTTTTGTTGTCTCTCCCCCTCTCTTTTGCTCTCTCTCTCCCCCATCTTTAGCTCTCTCTATCCCCCCTCTTGTGCTCTCTCTCTTGCCCCTCTCTTTTGTTCTCTCTCTCTCCCCCCTCTCTTTTGCTCTCTCTCCCCCCTCTCTTTTCCTCCCTCGCTTTTTGCTCTCTCTTCTGCACTCTCCCCCCTCTCTTTTGCTCTCTATCCCCTCTCTTTTGCTCTCACTCTTTCCCCCCTCTCTTTTGATTTCTCTCTCTCCCCTCTCTATGTCTTTCTCTCTTTCCCCCTCTCTTTTGCGCTCTCTCTCTCTGTCTCTCTCTCCCCTCTTTTGCGCTCTCCCCCTCTTTTTTGCTCTCTCCCCTCTCTTTTGCTCTTTCTCACCCCTTTCTCCCCCCTCTCTTTTGCTCTCTCTATTTCCCCTCTTTTGCTCTCTCTATCTCCCCTTTTTTTGCTCTCCCTCCCCCCTCTCTTTTGCTGTCTCTATCCCCCCTCTTTTGCTCTCTCTCTCCCCCCTTTTGCTCTATCTCTCTCCCCTCTCTTTTGCTCTCTCTGTCTCCCCTCTCTTTTGCTCTCTCTCTCCCCCTCTCTTTAGCGCTCTCTGTCTCCCCCTCACTGTTGCTCTTATTTGCACTCTCCCCCCTCTCTTTTGCTCTCTCTCTTCCCTTTCTCCCCCTCTCTTTTGCTTTCTCTCTCCCTCTCTTTTGCTCTCTCTATCATCCCTCTTTTGCTCTCCCTCCCCCCTCTCTTTTGCTCTCTCTATCCCCCCTCTTTTGCTCTCTCTATCCCGCCTCTTTTTCTGTTGCTCTCCTTCTATACCCCCCTCTTTTGAGCTCTCTCACGCCGCCCACTCGGCCCTACCCACGTCACACCCTGCCCCGCCCATGTCGCATTCGGCCCCATCCAGCCCTGACCGTATCATGCCCAGCCCCATCCAGCCCTGCCCGCGTCACTCCTGGCCCCGCCCATGCGATGCCCCCCTCACACCCGGTCAGCACTCGCAGATGCTAGGTCATCCTGTTGAAGGCCAGGTATGTTTGTCCTTATGCAGTCTCTACTGTGCATGACAGCTTTTGACAAACACCCTTGGCCTTTTATATTATAGTATATATATATATATATATATATATATATATATATATATATATATATATATATATATATATACAGTACTGTGCAAACGTCTTAGGCCACCATTACATTTGTTGTTGTAGCAAAGTTTTAATGACCATCCATATTTATTTTTCAGTCTCTTTATTAAGATACAAACAGAAAATACAGGAAATATGTACAACAAATATAAAAAAAAACACAATTGGCATAACAAAATGGCTTCTTCAGGCAACAGTCAGTATTCAGTGTGACCTCACTTGGCACTAAGCACATCTTGAACTCTTTTGGGGAGACTGTGCTGAAGTAATCTTCTGGTAAATTATACGAGTCTTCTTTCAACACTTCCCAAATTTCTCCTTTAGATTTTTGTTTTCTTTTATTCCTTTCTCTGTCCTGGTGATCCAATACTGCCTCTATAATATTTAGGTCTGGACTCCATGACTGTCAGTGTTTTATCAGCTGTTTTTCTCTCCAAATATGATTACAGTGCATTAGCAGTGTGCTTGGGATCATTATCATGCTGAAAAATAAAACAATTCCCAATCAGGTGCTTTCCAGAAGGAATGGCATGATGAATTAAAACCTGTCTGTAAATATCACCAACACCACTGGCAGAAATGCAGCCCTTAACCAGGACAGTCCCTCCACCATGTTTCCCTGAAAGCCGCAAGCACTCATTCTTCCATCTCTTTTCAACGTTTCTTCTCACTTATTTTTGACTATTGGACCCAAACATTTCAAATGTGGATTCTTCACTCCATAATACTTTTTTACACTAATCTTCATTCCAGTCTTTGTGAGCTTTAGCAAATCTTAGCCTTTTCACCATGTTCTCCTTCTTAAAAATTGATTTATTGGCTGCTACCCTTCCACAAAGACCATTCCTGATTAAGCTTCTTCAGACTGTAGAAGGGTAAACTTGGCATCCCAATGAAGCTGCCAGATGCTGAGCCAGAAGGAACTCTGAGAAACTTTTCATCAGATTTTGAAAGTTTCCTTCATTCCAGTCCTTTTTTTATCCTTGATCCTTCCTGATTCTTCAGATTTCTTTGTACCAGCTTGAATACCACATCTTGAGTATCCAGTTTGTTTGCTGATTTCCCTATGAGTATGATTTTATGTCTGTCAAATTCTGTGAACTTTGACTATTTGAATAGAATGTTGTGATTGAAAGTTGGTCTTCCAAGCTTCCAATGAATTAAACTCATACCACATGTGTATGTAATGCTTAAGCATGTCTTGCACAACCCTGGTGTAATAGACCCTTTTCACAGCAGTCATTTTAACATTAAATAGTAGGACAAATACAGGTGTTAGCAATTACATTAATAAGAGATCCGTTCAATTTAGGTTTACGAGAGCCAGGTTCCTGCTTTTGCTCAAGTGTAAGGGGAGGTCACACTAAATACTTTTTTTTTAAACTGCATACTAATATCCTGTATTTTCTGGTTGTATTCTAATAAAGACACTGAGAAATAATTATATATAGTCATTATACCATTGCTAAAACTACTAAACTAATGGTAGCCTAATATATATATATATATATATATATATAATATATTGCAATAAATGTTTAAAAAGGGTTTTAAAGGGATATGGTTTATGTCAATGGGTTTATTAAAAATAAATAAAAAAAATAGTAAAGAATAGTAAGAACATATACATGTCTAAAGCTATATGTATATGTACTGTATATATATGTGTATATATATATATATATATATATATATACTGTATATATATATATATATATGTGTGTGTGTGTGTGTGTGTGTGTGTGTGTGTGTGTGTGTGTGTGTGTGTGTGTGTACAAATGTATTTACAGGTATACCTCACTCATACAGCGGGTTAGGGACCGGATACCCGCTGTAAAGTGAAAACCGCCTTAAAGTGAAACAAGACAGTTTGAGCTTTCTTTTCACTTGCCAGTGTGTTTAAACACTTGAAAACATGTTTGAACTAACATATATTAGGGGTTTAATAGTGCTATGTTTAGTTTAACACTAGCATAGCATAGTGTTCAATTAGTATTTAATAAATACTTTACCTGTAAAATAATGACAATTACTGTAGTAAAATTTGCAAGACTATAACACTAAGACACAGATTGCACTGTAATACTGTAAACAGAGTGAACTGCGGATAACAAAATGGTGCCAGTCACTTTTCTCGCAATCTCACGAAGATCACAGCACTGTTTCAAAATCCTCGGAGGTTGAACTTCAGCTCCATAAAGCAATGTACATATATATATACATATATAAACACATAAAAACATATGTACACATATATATAGTGCATTGGAGCACTTTGCAGTTAAGTAGAGGAAAACACATTAAAGCAAATATATGCAATATTCATATTTTAAAAAAAGTGTTATACTGTGTATTTACTGTAAATATTTCACATTCCAATGTTCTGCACATAGGAATATGTTCTATGTATTTATAAATAGATATTCCTATATTTATCTGTATATATCATGTATATATATTATATATATATATATATATATATATATATATATATATATATATATATATATATATATATATATATATATATATAAATAAAAAACAGCAATTTAAAATATGGGGAGGCAAAAAGTAAGTTTAAAATCCTCCACTAAATCCAGAATGTAAAGAAAATAACTCATTGTGTAAACCATTTACAAATCTAGACAAGTCAGGAGACTTGATTTTCACACAGAAACTCTCTGTTTACACTATCCAATGCAGCAAAGGATTCTGGGTGAGATATGCAAATGAGGTTCACAATGACTCACTTTTTTACTTCTAGCCTGCTTTTTAAGGCAGACTTCCCTTTATGCCATAGAATCGCCGCATTACAAAGCTTCTAAGCTTATCTAGGGGTAGTACAGTGATTCAGACCAATCCTAGGACAGCTGTTTCGTGGTTATTGCCACTGATCAACTGGGAGTAGGTTAAATCACTGCTTGATAAAGTTGTTTTCTGAGGGGAAATACAACAGCAATTTAAAATATGGGGAGGCAAAAAGTGAGTTTAAAATCCTCCACTAAATCCAAAATGTAAAGAAAATAACTCATTGTGTAAACCATTTACAAATCTAGACATGTCAGAAGACTTGCTTTTCACACAGAAACTCTCTGATTACACTATCCAATGCAGCAAAGGATTCTGAGTGAGATATGAAAATGAGGTTCACAATGACTCACTTTTTTACTTCTAGTCTGCTTCTTAAGGCAGACTTCCCTTTATGCCATAGAATCGCCACATTACACAGCTTCTAAGCTTAGCTAGGGGTAGTACAGTGATTAAGACCAATCCCAGGACAGCTGTTTTGTGGTTATTGCCACTCATCAGCTGGGAGTAGGTTAAATCACTGCTTGATAAAGTTGTTTTCTGAGGGGAAATACAACAGCAATTTAAAATATGGGGAGGCGAAAAGTGAGTTTAAAATCCTCCACTAAATCCAAAATTTAAAGAAAATAACTCATTGTGTAAACCATTTACAAATCTAGACAAGTCAGAAGACTTGCTTTTCACACAGAAACTCTCTGATTACACTGTATCCAATGCAGCAAAGGATTCTGAGTGAGATATGAAAATGAGGTTCACAATGACTCACTTTTTTACTTCTAGCCTGCTTTTTAAGGCAGACTTCCCTTTATGCCATAGAATCGCCGCATTACACAGCTTCTAAGCTTAGTTAGGGGTAGTACAGTGATTCAGACCAATCCCAGGACAGCTGTTTTGTGGTTATTGCCACTCATCAGCTTCGGAGTAGGTTAAATCACTGCTTGATAAAGTTGTTTTCTGGGGGGGGGGAATACAACAGCAATTTAAAATATTGCTGTTGTATTTCCCCCCAGAAAACAACTTACTTCTAGTGCAGTAAATGCTCGAGCGGGAGTGTTAAATAGAGCTCCACTTGTAATCTGGCCAATATCAGCAGAAGAATAATAGCACTATTGATTTAACTTGAGCAGTGTTAGTGCTCAATAGTCCTATTAGTTTTACACTCTCTGTATTCTAGGAAAAAATTGTAATGGAGGAAGCACAAGATAATATGACTTGAAAATATTACTTTACATTAAACACAAACATAGCACAATATAGTGTTTAAGAAAAATAAATCAGTTACCTTGAATTTATTGACAAGTGTCTTTGGCTTCACCTTAATAAACATTTCATATTTTCCTAGGTTGCGCTTCAACAGTTCTTCATAGACCAATTCAAATGTCACTTTGCTCTCTGATGCCACATTGACTGACACCGTAAATTTCTCTGTCTTCCTACCAGAGGCCCTAGAAACAGAATATGGTGCATGAATCCCACCACCACTAGGCAATATATAAGAATTACATAAATATTTTAAGAACCATTTAACTGTCCTAATAGCACATAGTATAAAAACAGTTAGTAATTGTAATCCGTAATGTTTTTAGAAAATCTAATTAGAACAACGGTATTGAAGTTAAATTAGTTGCTCTTGTGTTAAATTTTAGTATAAAGATTGTAGTCTATGTAAAATATTAGCCAGCTATGAGTACGGCGCACTGCCGAAACGCGTAAGCTGTGTTATTGAGGATCTTGGTTATTTCATTTGCTGCTATATGATTTTATAAAATATGGAATAACATTTTGAAGTTTTAATCGCTATTGCTCCTCCTTTGTTCTTTTTTCCTACAATATGTAAAATATTAGGCAGATAGAAAGCCTCTGTAAAAGGACGACAGTATATAATTAGATCTTCTATTCTGTAATTTTTTAAATAGCAAGAAGGTTGTGTATCTCTCTATTTTAACTGAACATAAAATTTACATTTTTATCATTCTCTCAACATGCTGTCTTCAATTTTGTGAAACACAAGGCAAGATCTATCCACATAATGTCTTCTAGAGTATTTTACTGATAGGTCTACTGATTTATTTCTGTTGAATCTTAACTGGTGGTGCAGACTTGATACCGCTATTGAATGCTCTCTATTGTCTAAGAGATTTAAGTTACAACCAGCACTTTGTCATGCCAGTTTACCACTGGCTCTAATATAGCAACACATCCTTGTTTATCTCCTCTTCTCTTGTAAACAGAATATCCACTGAAATAATGTTACTAAATAGCTATTACAGTAGTTGTTTTTCAGTATTTTTTTAATTAATTGTTCCTGCCAGAAAGTTATTTTTTTTATCATATGTGTTTTTAAAGGTACAGTCAAGTCCAAAAGAAACTTTCATGATAAAATAGGGCATGTCATGTTAAACAACAATTCACTTTTATCACCAATTTTGCTTTGTTCTCTTGGTATTTTTAGTTAAAAGCTAAACCTAGAAGACCTTAAAGGCCGCCTCTAATCTGACAGTTTTTCACCACAAGATGGCATTAGTTCATGTGTTTCATATAGATAACAGTGAGCTCATGCACGTGAAGTTACCTAGGAGTGAGCACTGATTAGCTAAACTGCAAGTCTGTCAAAAGAACTGAAATAAGTGGGCAGTTTGCAGAGGCATAGATACACGGTAATTACAGAGGTAAAACGTGTATTATTATAACTGTGTTGGTTATGCAAAACTGGGGAATGGGTAATAAAGGGATTATCTATCTTTTTAAACAACAAAAATTCTGGTGTTGACTTTCCCTTTAAGTTGTCTTAGGCCAGGAGTGGGTGTCTAAACACCCCTAATCTGCCCCCCTTACACCACCGCCACCTACATTATACTTATTAACCCCTAATCTGCCCCCCCTACACCGCCGCCACCTACCTACATTTATTAACCCCTATTCTGCCCCCCCAACGTCACCGCCACTATATTAAATTTATTAACCCCTAAACCTAAGTCTAACCCTAACCCTAACACCCCCTAACTTAAATATAATTTAAATAAATCTAAATAAATATTACTATCATTAAATAAATTATTCCTATTTAAAACTAAATACTTACCTGTAAAATAAACCCTAAGCTAGCTACAATATAACTAATAGTTACATTGTATCTAGCTTACGGTTTATTTTTATTTTACAGGCAAGTTTGTATTTATTTTAACTAGGTAGAATAGTTACTAAATAGTTATAAACACAAATATACCTGGAAAATAAAACCGAACCTAAGTTACAATTACACCTAACACTACACCATAATTAAATAAATTCCCTAAACTAAATACAATTAAATACAATTAAAAACAATTATCTAAAGTACAAAAAAAACAAACACTAAATTACAGAAAATAATAAACAAATTACAAGATTTTTAAACTAATTACACCTAATCTAATCCCCCTAACAAAATAAAAAAGCACCCCCAAAATAAAAAAAGCCCTACCCTACACTAAATTACAAATAGCCCTTAAAAGGGCCTTTTGCGGGGCATTGCCCCAAAGTAATCACCTCTTTTACATGTAAAAAAAAATTACAACCCCCCCCAACATTAAAACCCACCACCCACACAATCAATCCTACTCTAAAACCCACCCAATCCCCCCTTAAAAAAACCTAACCCTAACCCCTTGAAGATCACCCTACCTTGAGAAATCTTCACCCAACCGGGCCAAAGTCCTCAACGAAGCCGGCAGAAGTGGTCCTCCAGACAGGCAGAAGTGGTCCTCCAGATGGGCAGAAGTCTTCATCCAGGCGGTATCTTCTATCTTCATCCATCCGGCGCAGAGCGGGTCCATCTTCAAGACATCCGACGTGGAGCATCCTCTTCATCTGGAGTCTTCTTGAACAATGACGGTTCCTTTAAGTGACGTCATCCATCGCTATTAGTTATATTGTAGCTATCTTAGGGTTTATTTTACAGGTAAGTATTTAGTTTTAAATAGGAATAATTTATTTAATGATAGTAATATTTATTTAGATTTATTTAAATTATATTTAAGTTAGGGGGTGTTAGGGTTAGGGTTAGACTTAGGTTTAGGGGTTAATAAATTTATTATAGTGTCGGCGACGTTGGGGGCGGCAGATTAGGGGTTAATAAATGTAGGTAGGTGGCGGCGGTGTAGGGGGAACAGATTAGGGGTTAATAAGTATAATGTAGATGGCGGCGGTGTAGGGGGCGGAAGATTAGGGGTTAATAAGTATAATGTAGGTAGCGGTGGGATCCGGGAGCAGCGGATTAGGGGTTAAACACTTTATTTAGTTGCGGCGGATTCCGGGAGCGGCGGTTTAGGGTTAATACATTTATTAGAGTTGCGGCAGGGTCCGGGAGCAGTGGTTTAGGGGTTAATTAATTTATTAGAGTTGCGGCGGGGTCCGGGAGCGGCGGTTTAGGGGTTAATACATTTATTAGAGTTGCAGCGGAGTCCGGGAGTGGTGGTTTAGGGGGTAAACAGTATAGTATAGTGTGGGTATTTAGTGACAGGGTACCAAGAAAGCTGTAAAAAAGCCGAAGAGCAGCGAGATCGATGACTGTTAGTTAACAACAGTCCGCTGCTCATCGCACCGTACTTGGTGCGCGGCTTTTTGACAGCTTTTATGATAATTTTGGAGAACGTATTCAGGTCCGCGGCAGCGATGTTAGGCGATCTTAGGCGAGCGTATTGGTGCCGTCGAATGCAGCACATTTGACGGCTTGATAAATAGATGCCTTTACCTCTTCTAGACAGCAGCAGCAGTTTTTTTTTTTCTTATAGAGTATTACTCTTTTATTAAAAATAACCAAAAAAAAACTGATACATTAATCAAGTTAACCAATTAGTTCTGTAAATGAGCTGGCTCAATGTGAAAGCTCATAGTTATTACATTTATTAGAGTTGCGGCAGGGTCCGGGAGCAGTGGTTTAGGGGTTAATTCATTTATTAGAGTTGCGGCGGGGTCTGGGAGTGGCGGTTTAGGGGTTAATTCATTTATTAGAGTTGCGGCGGGGTCTGGGAGCGGCGGTTTAGGGGTTAATACATTTATTAGAGTTGCAGCGGAATTATTTTTTTTAGAATTATTTTTTTTAAATAGATTAACATCTGATGATGAAAATGAAGAAGAAGAGGATCTGTGGCTACTGGTCAGAAAAGGCAAATAAATTAAGATTCTTCAATCGGACATATTGATAAGGGAACTTTATAGGAAGGGTTATATTTAGCGATAAGTACTTGCAATGAAAGAAGGTTATGATGAAGAGAGGACTTAAACAATAGGTGGGTAAGGTGTGTAGGTGTTTACAGTGGGTAAATTGCATAGGGGATGGTATTTGTACACAAGGAATCTTTTGAGTGTTGGTGGAATTGCATTAGAACAGTATCATATTTAGGGTTTATTATGCTGTTTCAGGGTTACAGATTAAAATGATTGTGTTGGTTACATTTTGTAACACAATAGTAGACTAATATTTTAGGCCTTCTTCAGTCCTTTATGAAAAATGTTTCACAGATGTCCTATTGGCAGGCTATAAACAGGAAAAAATATGTACTTCTGGACCAAAAGTATGAGTGTGTGTTTCACCTTTGGAACATATGAATACGTTAAGAAATCTTCCACTTTAAACTGGTCAATATAAGAGAATGCTGAAAATACATACAATACATAGCAATAATAATCTAAACTATTATCCTTTTTTAAATATTCACCCATTGTCATAAAAGTGGTTAATCTTACTTGACAAGTCCAGCTGTCTGTCCGCGTGATACTGCTTTTTGATACTGTTGTTTAGCAACTTCCTTTTCCTTAATTACTCCTTCATATGTTACGCCATCTATTGTCCTGTATTACATAGACACATGAAACACATTATGTGGTTTTCTAATGCAATATTACCAAAATGAATAATCTAAGTCCATTGTTTTTATCACTTTCCATACTTTCATAATAAAATTAGTGGTAATATCTAGAGGTTATTTTTGAGTTACTTTTTAACAAGGTACAGAGTTTTAATTACTCAAACTACATTTACTGCTTCTTTTTTAGTTATATTGGTTGAGCTAGAAGCAGAAACAGAGGAATAGGTGGCTGAAAATGTATAATACTTCTAGATGATTGCGTACAAGTATAAAAATAAGGTAGGGACAGACCAGTGCCTCTTCCTATAAAAAATGCTAACTCCCACAGAAGACTCATAAAGAGTCTCTTCTTCTTCGATAATACATCATGACTTAATACTATTATGTGTGCTGAGAGAGAAGCACAGTTTCAGCCCTGCTTTTGTCACACTACATTTGTAGTGTAATTTTCACATTAGATATGTGATAACCAGATGGTCATACTTATTTTAAAGTGAAGGTCAATTTTGATGAATTAGTGCCCGGTTTTTAATAATCCTATTAAAAACAAGGGCACTTTAATTCATCAAAATTGACATTTCACTCGTTTTCTTCAAAAATTTACCTTTTAATCCTGGCAACCGCTCCAGCACTTCCTCCGTCCGGTCGCGAGCCGTCTTTTCAGGTCCAAAATGACGAATCCCGCTTCCTCCAATCACAGCTTTTGCATCAGGCCAAGATTCCCCCGGGTGGGGGAGCCGTGATTGGAAGAAGCCGGATTCGTCATTTCTGATGTCTGCAGAGGCTTCCGACAGCCGGGGGAATCGCTGGAGCGGCTGCCAGGATTAAAAGGTACGTTTTTGAAGAAATCGAGTGAAATGTCAATTTTGATGAATTAAAGTTCTCTTGTTTTTAATATGATTATTAAAAACCGGGCACTAATTCATCAAAATTCACATTCACTTTAAAGATGAGATTCTTTTCTTTCTGTTAAAAAATGTCTTGTCATGTAAGAAGGACAGTTCTCACTCTACATAACCAATCAGTCTCTAGACATATGTTTAAATAATTATCTTACGTTGCTTGAAGGCACCTATAATGATTGTGTTTTTCTTCATATTATAATTAAATGATAGTTTCAACTCACTATATGATAAATCACATTTTCAACATATGAAAAATTTGAAACTCAACCTTCTTGCATAATGTTCTCCTCCACTGTATAAACACACACAAGATAAAATGACTTACATGCTAAAGTTTGTGATGAAAGCTGTTTTGGGCAGATCCACATCAAAGAATACTTCTTGTGATTTGTTGGCTCGATTAACAGCTCTGCTTGTAATAACATTGTGTGCAAAGCGAGATGTCACTTTACTGTCAATATTTACACTGTAGATCTCTATTTTACCACCAGGCTGGAAGACATAAGAGAGGTTCAAAAACAAGTCTATGTTGTTTTTATAATATACATTTAAAATACATTTTTTAACAAATTACAATGATTTAGCCATAAAGTGCACATTTAAAATATTAAGGGCTAGATTATAAGTGGTGTCCTAAATATTTTTTTAATTTGCACACAAAAACTGCTGAACTGAAGAATTTTACTTGGTCGGTTTGTTTGCATGCGAGGGAAACCCAATGGGTTAACTTCTTCTCCACATAAACTTGAAAGAGATGGTATACACCAATTTTCATATAACTGCATGTAATAGACACTACTATTAAGAAGAATATGCACAGATACTGATCTAAAAATCCAGTATAAAACCTTTTAAAAACTTACTTAGAAGCTCCCAGTTTAGCACTGCTGATGAGGTAGCCTGGGACACCCACTGAAAGGGGCTGGGTAAACAAAAAGAGCAGACACTCCCCACCTCCCCCCTTTCCTGCATATGAAAAGACAGACAACATAAACAGGAGGCAGCATTAGTTAGTAAACATATGTATACATCCGGCACTGTGAGACTTGGTTAGGGGTCTGAAAATATATATACACTACCGGTCAAGTTTTAGAACACATACATTTTTTCAGTTTTTATTTAAATTTACGGTTAAATGTCTCAATGTACTCTGAAAATAAAGCATAGAACAAATAAACAATTGGACATAAAAAATAAATCATGGAATAATTTTCTTTAAACATATGTACTCTAAATTTTTGACTCATCAAAGTAGCCACCTTTTGCAGATATTACAGCCGAACACACTTGTGGCATTTTTTCTACAATGGAAATCAAATATTTTTCAAAAAGTTCTTCCCAACACTGTTGCAGAAGTTCCCACAAATGTGTTGCACTTGTAGATTGCTTTGCTTTTACCCTTCTATCCATTTCCTCCCAAACCAGCTTGATGGGGTTTAAGTCAGGAGATTGTGCTGGCCATTCCATGATTTGAAGCCTTGTTCTTTTCTTCTAATCTAGTTCTGACACAGCCTGGAGGTATGTTTATGGTCATTATCTTGTTGTAGAATGAACCCCTGACCAACTAGGCATCAACCAGAGGGTACTGCATTGCGCTGCAAAATGCTGTGGTAGTAGTTTTGGTTCAAGATGCCACTGTGCAAGTTGTCAACTCTGGATCTAGCAAAAGAGCTCCAGACCATCACACTTCCTCCTTCATGTTTGACAGTTGGTTTCACACACCGAGGAACCATCCTTTCACCTACTCGAGGGCTTATAAAAACCCTGCGTGATGAACCAAAGATCTAAAATTTTGATTCATCGGTCCATACGACCTTCTTCCAGTCTTCAGTAGTCCACTGGCAGTGCTTCATGGCCCAGGCAAGCCTCTTTTTCTTATATTTCCATCTTAGCAATTACTTTTTTACTACACTCGACCTGTGAAACCTGCAGCTCAAAGTCTTCTCTTAACAGTTGAAACTGAGACTTGATTACTTCGATCTGTGTTAAGCTGTGCTTGAAGCTCTTTTCCTGTGAGTCGCCTGTCACGCAAGCTGTTTACGCTCAGAAATGTTTCTTCTGATCCTGTTGTGGTTTTGGGTCTGCCAGACCTCCTCTTGTCAGAGGTACAGAGGAAACTGTGCTCACTGACACCTTGGCTTTCTTTGCAATTTTCTCTAAAGAAAAGACCTACACTTTTAAGGGTTATAATGGTCTGTCTGTCTTCCTTTGTTATTTGCCTTTTTCTCGCCATTTAGAGAGCAACATACTACATTCCTGCAGTACAATACTGTCCAAATATTTCTTAACAGGGTGTAGTAACACAGTCTGTTCCAACACTGCTTTTATAAATTTAGAGGGCTTGTAAGTAATCAACAAAATTTGGGACAGCTTTAAGAATTGTTAGCATAAACTTTCAAGGCTTAATTTACTTACATTACTGCTGAACATTTGTGATTTGTTAACCCATTACTTTTTCCCTTAAAAATACCTTCTTTTTTTTAAAACTCTGCAATGCACATTATTTTTCGGTTTTTATTAACATAAACTTTTTTCACCTCTTGCAGTTTACCACTTACCGTTGTACCATTTCAGGTTATTCACTGTACTTGAACTGCTTAAATTTCAATATAAACTGGAAAATGGGGATGTTTTAAAACTTTTGACCAGTAGTATATATATATACCTATACCCTCATTTATACACATATTTAGACATAAATTCCATTGAAACACCTTGTCATATACTATATATAATTGAACCCTTATAGACAAAAACTAGTAATATTTATATTAATCATTTAATCAGAAACACCTAGATTACGAGTTTTGCGTTAGGCTTAAAAAGCAGCGTTGGCCGGTCCTAACGATGCTTTTTAAATGCCCGCTGGTATTACAAGTCTTGCAGGTACAGGTTTACCGCCACACTTGGAAATACCACAAATCCACTTACGTAAATTGCGTATCCTCTTTTTTCAATGGGACTTGCATAGTGCCGGTATTAAGAGTCTGCCACAAAGTGAGCGGTAGACACTCTCCTGTCAAGACTGGTACTGCTTTTAAAGTCAGTAGTTAAGAGTTTTACACTACAAAGCCGTAGCATAAAACTCTTAACTAAAGTGTTAAAAAGTACACTAATACCCATAAACTACCTATTAACCCCTAAACCGAGGCCCTCCCACATTGCAAACAGTAAAATAAAACATTTAACCCCTAATCCGCCATCTTGGATGATGTCACTTAAAGGTACCTTCATTCAGTGTTAGCCGTCGGATGAAGAGGATGCTCCGCATCGGATGTCTTGAAGATGGATCCACTCCGCGCCGGATGGATGAAGATAGAAGATGCCATCTGGATGAAGACTTCTATCCATCTGGAGGACCACTTCGCCCGGCTTGGATGAAGACTTATCCCGGCTTCGTTGAGGACTTCGGCCCGGTTGGATGAAGACTTCTCCCGGTAAGGTGATCTTCAAGGGGTTAGTGTTAGGTTTTTTTAAGGGGGTATTGGGTGGGTTTTAGAGTAGGGTTGGTTGTGTGGGTGGTGGGTTTTAATGTTAGGGGGATTTGTAATTTTTTTTACAGGTAAAAGAGCTGATTGCTTTGGGGCAATACCCCGCAAAAGGCCCTTTTAAGGGCTATTTATAATTTAGTGTAGGGTAGGGCTTTTTTATTTTGGGTGGGCTTTTTTATTTTGTTAGGGGGATTAGATTAGTTGTAATTAGTTTAAAAATCTTGTAATTTGTTTACTATTTTCTGTAATTTAGTGTTTTTTTTGTGTATTTTAGCTAATTTTATTTAATTGTATTTAATTTAGTTAATTGTATTTAATTGTAGTGTAGTGTTAGGTGTTAGTGTAACTTAGGTTAGGTTTTATTTTACAGGTAAATTTGTCTTTATTTTAGCTAGGTAGTTTATTAAATAGTTAATAACTATTTAGTAACTATTCTACCTAGTTAAAATAAATACAAACTTGCCTGTAAAATAAAAATAAACCCTAAGCTAGCTACAATGTAACTATTAGTTATATTGTAGCTAGCTTAGAGTTTATTTTACAGGTAAGTATTTAGTTTTAAATAGGAATTATTTAGGTAATGATAGGAATTTTATTTAGATTTATTTTAATTATATTTAAGTAAGGGGGGGTTAGGGTTAGGGTTATACTTAGGTTTAGGGGTTAATAAATTTAGAATAGTGGCAGCGACGTTGGGGGCGCAGATTAGGGGTTAATAAATATAATGTAGGTGTCGGCGATGTTGGGGGCAGCAGATTAGGGGTTAATAAGTATAATGTAGATGGCGGCGGTGTCCGGAGCAGCAGATTAGGGGTTAATAATATAATGTAGGTGGCGGCGATGTCGGGGGTGGCAGATTAGGGGTTAATAAGTGTAATATTAGGGGTGTTTAGACTTGAGGTTCATGTTAGGGTGTTAGGTGTAAACATAAATTTTATTTCCCCATAGGAATCAATGGGGCTGCGTTAGGAGCTAAACGCTGCTTTTTTGCAGGTGTTAGACTTTTTTCAGCCAGCTCTCCCCATTGATTCCTATGGGAAAATTGTGCACGAGCACGCACAACCAGCTCACCCGCTAACTTAAGCAGCGCTGGTATTGGAGTGAGATGTGGAGCAAAATTTTGCTCAACGCTCACTTCTTGTCTTTTAACGCTGTGTTTGTAAAAACCCGTAATACCAGCGCTGTCTGTAAGTGAGCGGTGAGCATAAACTGCTCATTAGCACCACACAGCTTCTAACGCAAAACTCGTAATCTAGGCGATAGTGTAAATATGAGTGTAAAACTTTATTTTAATGTGCACTAAAGCACATTTTTTTTAAAGCCTTCCACTTTACGCTAGGGGTAGATTTAACAAAACTCGAGCGGACATTATTTGTGGTAGCGAATCATGTCGGCTCAACCTCGCTAAATGCAGATATCATACGCTGTCAGCATTTAACATTGCACAAGCATTTCTGGTGAAATGCTTGTGCAATGCCGCCCCCTGCTCACTGGCGGCCAATCGGCCGCTAGCAGGGGTCATCAATCATCATGATCGTATCGGGATGATTTCAGTCCGCCACCTAAAATGCGTGAGCACACCTGTTTACTTTTAACTTGTAATATGCACACAGGTTAGCTTGGTTGCGATATTGCCTAACTAAATTGTTGTCACATTCTACTACTGTATTTATTACAATAATAAAACAAGGTCTTTTATGTCCTAATGTGACTTGTATAATGTCTTACCTCTTGAGTACTCCGTTTCTGTAAAATAAAGAAACAAACCATTAAAATACATTTCTGATAAGTATTATACTAGTGTAGTCAAGCAAACTTATTGCACATTATTAATCTATAATTGAACAAAAAAGTAGGAAAACTTAGACTATTAGCTGTTACATCCAACAACAGATTTAGAAATAAGATCTCTTGCGTGTTGTAAAGAATTATATTTGTTTCATTGCATGTTTTAATATGATGTCTTGTGAAAATTGTATGGTGTGATTTTTTGTAACAGTAACTTGCAGAATTGGTTTTTGTGAAAAAGGAATAATAATGAATTAACAGAAAAAGTCAAGTAAAAAGTATAAAGATAATGTAAAGTATCCTGAAGACAGTCATTTAGATGCATCAGGTTTTATAAGTAAAACATCTTACACTGAGTAGATTTCATAAATATGGTTAAACATCATAATCCTCCAGAGCAATTTATGTGAAGTGATAATTATTTGGAGCACATTGCTCAATTATTAAATAATGAAATATGTGTTTTGTTCTTTTAATGTGTAATAAAGATACAGAATATTAATTACAGGTAAATAAAACAACATTTGAATAAAAAATATCAAAATCTTATTCAGTCAAAATGAACACTGAGGGCTCAATGACTAAAGGATCTTTTATTTATTTACTTCAAACATTGTGGATAGACTGTAACAAAGTGTTATTAATATAGAATATGTTGGTGAGGATTGCACTAAGCTGGCAGATTTTTACTCCACTAACAGGGCACCCATGAATAATAGCAGAGTCTTTGGTAAGAGGCATCCAGCTAGATGGGAGCTACTTCAAGACCACACTTTACCAAGACTGCTATGCCCACATCTAATGTGTCTGTTCCTTCTGGAAAGGGAGGGGCGAGTGCTACACCTGGGCAGGGGGATACCTGCAGGAGTTTTTTTGCAATAAAATGGGGCAAAATATAATTGGCACAATAAGCTACAGGAAGTCATCCCCCTGAATTACCAGTTTCTTTGTCACCCGGTCAAATGCAAAGAACAATGAAAATCTATAAGCTGTCACTCAAGGTAACACTGGTCTGGGGCAGATGTGACTGTTTTGGGTCTAGAGCTGCTGAGATCTAAGGACATTAACCCTTGCAGGACTTTAGCAGTTAAGGGATTTGTGAGATTACAACCTTTAGTGACTAAATGTGTGATTGGAGAGCAGGGAGAGGTCTAAGAGGTGTGGGGGTATCTGACAATATTTCTACTGATTTAATTACATAAAAGAGAGAAAGCACAGGGGCTTACAGCACTATTTCTATTGATCAAACATAACCTTTATTAATAAATTAAAATAATTAACAGAAAGTAATATCACATTGTATCACCTTGCTCACATACCACCCTCCCACTGGGTAAGGTATAGTAGTGAAAAAAGCAGAGTGAATAAGAAAATAAATAGAAAAAGATAAAAAGAAAGCATCACACTAATCCCAAAGAGTCCTGGCCGATATATTGGAACCTCGGCATCAGGTGGGATAGTGGAGAGGCAAGTTAGAAAAGATAGTGCAGCAAAAACGTTTAGGCCCTACCCAGCCATTTTCAAAGCTAAAGAATTTTAGCAATGAAAAAGGCCATGTAGGGCTGAAACTTGTTTCAGAATTGTGTGTAATTTTACAATGCATCTAATATTTGTATAGTTAGATATTTTATTCATAATCATTTATTTTTTTTTCTGGATAAATTGAAAGATGGTTTAAAGTGGCAAAAATAATACATTTTATCTTCTGAGAGTTAATGATTTTTTTTTATTGAACAAGATAGGTATAGAATACTAAGGGCTAGATTACTAGCTTTTAACGCAAGCGGGTTAGAACAAGTTTTACAAACTGAAAGTAAAATGTTTTTGTGCAAGCGTAAACCCTATGGGCCAGATTACAAGTGGAGCACTAAATATTGCTTGCATGCAAGCGATATTAGCTCTCTACCTTGTAATACAAGCGCACCATAATTACTAAGAATTTGTATTTACGTTCATTTCTGGACATCGCTAGTTTATCCAACTTACGGCCCTTTATGAACTGCCGGCCGGGTTTATGTAATACCCCGATGTGCAAGGTGAAATTACGGGCATGCGCCATATATGTAATCTCGCCCATAATTCCTTCAAAAATATCTATTTATTTTGTAAAGAGAATGAAAAAAAAATAGTCTTTCAACTTTACGGGTTATGTCTGCAATCAGACAGCTTTTTTATGTCTGAAATTAGACAGCTGTAGCCACCTGAGAAATTAAGATACATTAAATAAAGTACACATTTTTGGAAAGTACACCCCGCATCAAATGAGGGGCTACAAGTATTGCTAGCACAAAAATAGACAATGTAATAAAATATTTTTTATGCAAAGCACCATATTCCATTAATTGTTGTGCCACTCAATTATGTGTTAGAGATACATGTAGCCCCTCAATTGATGCACCAAAGGGTGTATTTTCTACAAATGCATGCTTTGTGTACCATATTTTAATTTTCCAAGTCGCTAGAACTGTTTCATTGCAGACATGACAATCTTGAAATTGTCTTAAAAAAAAATAGCCTTTCAACTTTTATTGGTTATGTCTGCAATCAGACAGCTGTAGAAACCTGGGAAACTAAGATACATTAAATAAAGTAAACATTTTTGGAAAGTTCCGAAAGGCATTGACATTGGTTGGGTTTCCTGCATTTTAATTTAGTTCCCATTCGTTCAGAATTGGAGCAGCTACTGAAGTGAGAATGTTGGGAATGAGTGATGAAAAGATTCAGGGAATTGGGAGATGGTCGTCGGGGAGGTTTAAGTCTTACGTTTGTCAATATTTGGCCCTATAGCTCTTTATATTGTTGTTTTTTAAGTCCGGTGGAGTGTTGGTTTATCAGCACTCTTACATTTATTGGGCCAGACGTGTTGCGGCAGTGAGAGATGATGGTTGTCAGCTTTGTTTACCTACTGAGCATGTGGTGCTGCGCTGGCTTGATGTTAGGGGCTTAAAATGGGATCAGGTCCTTTTGAAGGTTGTGGAGTATTCCAGGCTGTTCTGCCCTACAGGTATTTTAGTAATTAATTTGGGTGGTAATGATCTTGGTTTTACCGCACAGAGAGATCTGGTGTCTAGAAAGAAGGAAGATTTGGGGAGATTGTGGGAGTTATTTCCTCAGCTATGGGTTGTTTGGTCTGAATTGGAACCCATCGTTTTCTGTAGGGTGGCGTGGGATAGTAAAAAATTGGATACATCTAGAAGGAAAATGAACAGGGTATTGAGTAGCTTTGTGAGGCAGAGAGGGGGTGTCTTTATGACACGTGGAGTTTGAAGGGGAGTCAGGAAAATGTTTTTTCTTAAAAGATGGGGTACATCTGAATGAGGTGGGTTTGCAGTTATTCGATTTTAATCTAAAAGAAGGAGTTTTAAAGGCCTTGGGAGCATGTCAGGGCTCTGCTGGTGGCCGTGCCTGTGGTGGTGTGCTTGCTGTCTGAGAAGTTATGGAAGCAATGTGGGTACCTGCTGTGGGTTCAGAAGAGGTTAGCAATAAGTTTACTTGATAGAGTTTGAACAGTTATTGAGCTCCTATGGGGCAAGCACTAAGGTGGGTTACTTTGTAACCAATGCCTTTTCATGTGGTTTGTAAGTTATTTATTTGTTTACATGTTTTAAATAATAAATTGGCTGCAGCCTTTACAACCCCAAGTTACTGTGTGTTTGGTTTTATTGTGGGTAAGGGACAAAGAGCCTAAATATGGGGTCTAAGATGCTGTTTTTGATAATTTATTAAATTGACATGCTTGCAATATACAGTGGGAAAATCAGTGACATTTTCTTAATTTCTGCTTATTTCAGACAGGTTACCTACTACAAATATGTATCCACACAGGTTTTGATGATAGAGCTTAGAAAAATAAAATAACATTATTTATTGAGTCAGGGGCAAAAAAATACAAAATTTTCACATTTTACATGCTATTTTATAAACCTGATGATACATACACATATAATAATGGCATATTTTGAATATGCTGGGTCTGCTAAAAAAAAACAATACATACGCCTAGATTTACGAGTTCTGCGTTAGGGTTAAAAAGCAGCGTTAATGGGTCCTAATGCTGCTTTTTAACGCCCGCTGGTATTACGAGTTTGGCAGGTAAAGGTGTACCGCTCACTTTCCTTCCGCGACTTTTGTCTACCGCAAATCCCCTTATGTCAATTGCGTATCCTATCTTTTTAATGGGATTTGCCTAACGCTGGTATTACAAGTCTTTGAAGAAGTGAGCGGTACAGCCTCTACCGCCAAGACTACCACATTTAAAAGTCAGTAGTTAAGAGCTTTATGGGCTAACGCCGGAACATAAAGCTCTTAACTAAAGTGCTAAAAAGTACACTAACACCCATAAACTACCTATGAAACCCTAAACCGAGGCCCCCCCACATCGCAAACACTATAATAAAATTATTTAACCCCTAATCTGCAGACCGGACATCGCCGCCACCTACATTATACCTATTAACCCCGAATCTGCTGCCCCTAACATCGCCGACACCTACATTATAGTTATTAACCCCTAATCTGCCGCCTCCAACGTCGCCGCCACCCAACTACAATTATTAACCCCTAATCTGCCGACCGGAACATCGCCGCCACTTTAATAAATGTATTAACCCCTAAACCACCGCACTCATCGCCTCGCAAACACTATAATACATTTTATTAACCCCTAATTGGGGTTAATAAAAAAATACAATTTTATTAACCGCTAACCCCTGATCGGAACAGCCAATAGAATGCGAGGTCAATCTGATTGGCTGATTGGATCAGCCAATCGGATTGAACTTCAATCTGATTGGCTGATTGAATCAGCCAATCAGATTTTTCCTACCTTAATTCCGATTGGCTGATAGAATCCTATCAGCCAATCGGAATTCGAGGGACGCCATCTTGGAACCGTCATTCGTCGGGAAGTCGTCGGCCAGGATGGATGTTCCGCGTTGGAGGTCTTCAGGATGCTGCCGCTCTGCTCTGGATGGATGAAGATAGAAGATGCCGCTTGGATGATGACTTCAACTGGATGGAGGAACTCTTCTGCCCTGCTTGGATGAAGACTTCTACCGGATGGGGGACCTCTTCTGCCCCGCTTGAATGAAGAGTTCGGCACGGCTGGGTGAACATGGCTCAAGGTAGGGTGATCTTCAGGGGGTTAATGTTAGGTTTTTTTAAGGGGGGTTTGGGTGGGCTTTAGAGTAGGGGTGTGTGGGTGGTGGGTTTTAATGTTGGGGGGGTATTGTATTTTTCTTTACAGGTAAAAGAGCTGATTACTTTGGGGCAATGCCCCGTAAAAAGCCCTTTTAAGGGCTGGTAAAAGAGCTGATTACTTTGTAATTTAGTATAGGGTAGGGACTTTTATTATTTTGGGGGGCTTTTTTATTTTATTAGGGGGCTTAGTTTAGGTGTAATTAGTTTAAACTTCTTGTAATTTATTTTTTATTTTCTGTAATTTAGTGTTTGTTTTTTTTGTAATTTAGTTTATTTAATTTAATTTAATTGTATTTAATTGTAGGTAGTTTAGTTAATGATTTTATTTATAGAGTAGTGTTAGGTGTAATTGTAACTTAGGTTAGGGTTTATTTTACAGGTATATTTGTATTTATTTTACCTAGGTAGTTATTAAATAGTTAATAACTATTTAATAACTATTGTACCTAGTTAAAATAAATACAAAGTTGCCTGAGAAATAAATATAAATCCTAAAATAGCTACAATGTAATTATAATTTATATTGTAGCTATATTAGGGTTTATTTTACACGTAAGTATTTAGCTTTAAATAGGAATAATTTATTTAATAAGAAATAATTTATTTCGTTAGATAAAAATTATATTTAACTTAGGGGGGTGTTAGTGTTAGGGTTAGACTTAGCTTTAGGGGTTAATACATTTATTAGAGTAGCGGTGAGGTCCGGTCGGCAGATTAGGGGTTAATACTTGAAGTTAGGTGTCGTTGATGTTAGGGAGGGCAGATTAGGGGTTAATACAATAGGGTTATTGAGGCGGGAGTGAGGTGGATTAGGGGTTAATAACTTTATTATAGTAGCGGTGAGGTCCGGTCGGCAGATTAGGGGTTAATAATTGTAGGTAGGTGGCGGCGACGTTGGGGGCGGCAAATTAGGGGTTAATAAATATAATATAAGGGTTGGTGGTGTTAGGGGCAGCAGATTAGGGGTACATAAGGATAACGTAGGTTGCGGCGGTTTGCGGTCGGCAGATTAGGGGTTAAAAAAATGTATTATAGTGGCGGCGAGGTTGGGGGGCCTCGGTTTAGGGGTACATAGGTAGTTTATGGGTGTTAGTGTACTTTAGAGCACAGTAGTTAAGAGCTTTATGAACCGGCGGTAGCCCAGAAAGCTCTTAACTCCTGGCTTTTCTCTGCGGCTGGAGTCTTGTCGTTAGATTTCTAATGCTCACTTCAGCCAAGACTCTAAATACCGGCGTTAGAAAGATCCCATTGAAAAGATAGGATACGCAATTGGCGTAGGGGGATCTGCGGTATGGAAAAGTCGCGGTTGGAAAGTGAGCGTTAGACCCTTTCCTGACTGACTCTAAATACCAGCGGGCGGCCAAAACCAGCGTAAGGAGCCCCTAACGCTGGTTTTGACGGCTAACGCAGAACTCTAAATCTAGGTGTTAGGGCTTATTTTATAGGTAAGTATTTAGTTTTAAACAGGAATAATTTATTTAATGATAGTAATTTTATTTAGATTTATTAAAATTAGATTTAAGTTAGGGGGTGTTAGACTTAGGTTTAGGGGTTAATCACTTTATTATAGTAGCGGCGACATTGGGGGTGGCAGAATAGGGGTTAATAATTGTAGGTAGGTTGCGGCGACATTGGGGATGGCAGATTAGGGGTTAATAAATATAATGTAGGTGTCAGCGGTTTTAGGGGCAGCAGATTAGGGGTTCATAGGTATAACGTAGGTGGCGGTGGTGTCCGGAGCGGCAGATTAGGGGTTAATAGTATAATGCAGGTGGCGACGATGTCGGGGGCGGCAGATTAGGGGTTAATAATTGTAAGGTTAGGGGAGTTTATACTCGGGGTTCATGTTAGAGTGTTAGGTGTAGACATAACTTTAATTTTCCCATAGGAATCAATGGGGCTGCGTTAGAAGCTGGACGCTGCTTTTTTGCAGGTGTTAGGTTTTTTTTCAGCCGTCTCAGCCCCATTGTTTCCTATGGGGAAATCGTGCATGAGCACGTTTTAGCCAGCTTACCGCTACCGTAAGCAGCGCTGGTATTACAGGGAGAAGTGGCGTCAAATTTGCTCAACGCTCACTTTTCTGAGGCTAACGCAGCCATTCAGAAAACTTGTAATACCAGCGTTGTTTAAAGTGAGCGCTAGAACACAAAGGAGCGTTAGCACCGCACGGCTTTACCGACAAAACTCGTAATCTAGGCGATAGTTTGTATAGTTTATTCATACAAACTTTACTTCTAAAAGTGTTTAAACGTGAACTGCAACAAAAAGCTCAAAACCATCTTAGCACACAGGTGGGAAATGGCTTAGCAGCCAAAGGGTTAAACAGCTTTCTAATTTGCTTTTATTATCTAATTTACTTCATTATTTTGTTATCCTTTGTTGAAGAAACATAAAAACACATGGTTAAGCCAATAACATGAGGCAGATATGTGCAACCACCAATAAGCAGCTCCTTACGCTACCTAGGTATGCTTTTCAACAATGAATACCAAGAGAACAACAAATGAAATAATACAAGTAAATTGGAAAGTTGTTTAAAATTGCATGTTCTCTCTGAATCATTAAAATAAAAATGTGGGCCTCGAAAAATACATTATTGGACCATGGGATATAAGGGTATACAGGGCAGAGTCCTGTAAATCATATTCCAGCACTTTTAAAGGTCCATTTTTTATTTATTAAACTCCACAGCCTACAGGATTTACTAAACTGGTTTCTAATTATTAGAGTGATGGCACCACAAGCGGACACACTCCCCAATAATATCACAGTCGTGAATTTGAATTAGTTGCAGCTAAATGCTATTCTAGTAAATACGGGGAGGGGTGATTTGCACAGAGAATAATGGATACAATTTGTGGAAATTCAAGAGAGATTTCCACTAAAGAATGCGAATATAGCACTAGCTGTCCTGACTATAAGACGGATTAGAATAACCTAACTTAAAACATAACTTTTAATATATTTAATTAAAAGGGAATTGGATGAACTTTAAAACCAATGGAAAAAGTAGTTATGGATTAGTAACTTTAATATAGTATAATCATGGATAAAGGCCTTTGAGGTATGATAACTTACTTGAAGGAGTAATAATATATATATCAGTAATGCAGTAAATATGTGTTACATATGTAACTGGATATCAATAGTCTATGTTACATATGTAGCTAAGTAATGGAATCAACAAACTGGGTTTTTTCAAAGTACGGGCAAAACGCGTTAGGAGTATTATATAGAGCTGATGGGAGCTCTTTTTTAATTAGGAAACAGTAGCTATTTAAAAAACTTGAATCGATTATATCAGTTGCAACTACAATTGAATTGGGTTAGCTCCGTGGAGGGCAGGATTCATAGACTTAGGATTACTATACGTTAATTATATATATCCACTTGTTGATCAGAATAAAGATATACAAATGTAGTGTTGGCACAGACTAATTCGCCGGCTGAATAGTATCAGGTGTTAGAAAGCATTAAATCATTACACGAGTAACAGCACAATAACAGCAACATCCGTTTAGGATGAGAGTTTTTATATTGATACGCCAAGCAAGCAGACAGGCAGTGGATAATATAATGGTTATCTAATTTTAAAGATATCGGTAATATGCACTTGATACTTACAATTTAAATCCCGGTGAGACTTAATGGTACAGTTGGGAGCATATAGGATATTGTACTAGAAACCTATAAATATAAATCCCCACGGGACAATACAATATTTGTGTAAGTGCATAGTACATGATAACTCTACACCCTAATTACTTTATCCATAAACGCTGTAGGTCTGGGTACTACATGAATTGCCACAAACACACTTTGGCAGTCATATGAATATATGTTATGAATATTTAAAGCTTCAGAGATTTATAAGCTGCAAGTGTATATCACACATTAATTGGATACTTTGATCTGTTTATCCACAAACGCTGTAGCTCTAGGAGTGTAGCATACTTACTGCCAGAAATATATGTCGTCAGTCATATGAACGCAGGCTATGATATAACTCTTAGAGATCATCAATCGGAATCCTTAGAAAGTATCATTGCAATTACTTTGCAGTCTGCTTAGGTATAAACATACACTGTTTCTAATGAGTGATCGATTTGAACATGATCACGATTATAGTTCTTTGAACTAGGATTGTATTGAAACCATAAACCAAAGTAGGCAGTTACATGATTACAAATAACTAATAAAGTGAACTTAATACTTTGCTATTACCAGAATATTGAAAAGTCTTATATATGTTATAATGAAGCTGTAATTATTTAGCTGTTACCAAGGGCAACTAAGTGAACCATAGTAACTTATGTAACAAGAAGGCCTCATTCACACGTGTTTAAACATTACATACTATGTCCTAAAACTTGGGAATAAACAGTAATAAATACTGGATATACTATTCAGCAATCCAAGGATACTAGAAACAGCTTATTTAGGACTGGAGCAAGATATAACACATCTATTACCATCCACACGATAATAGATTGCATACTTTTGAATATTATCTACAAATGAAACATATGTTCCGTTAAATACGTTACACATTATAAAATTTATACAATTGAGAGGACATCAGCAAAGCCACATATAAGATTGAGCTAATCACTACAACATATTATTCAGTTAACAAGTGGGTATACATCTAGTTTATATTGCTGTACTTGTCCCCTAGAAAAACACCTTATGGTAAAGTGAAACTAGGGATCATATTATTAATTTATTGCTAGACCCTCAATGTCATCTATATATAGTAATTTACCCATATTGTGATCCAAGCAGCATACCTGCAATATTTACTCTATACCTGGAATCGGAATTCAATTAGAGGGCTTCCCTCTTCGTACCCCAGTTTGTTGATTCCATTACTTAGCTACATATGTAACATAGACTATTGATATCCAGTTACATATGTAACACATATTTACTGCATTACTGATATATATTATTACTCCTTCAAGTAAGTTACATTACCTTAATATTTATCTAGGCTATCATACCTCAGAGGCCTTTATCCATAATTATACTATATTAAGGTTACTTATCCATAACTACTTTTTCCGTTGGTTTTAAAGTTCGTGCAATTCCCTTTTTATTAAATATATTAAAAGTTATGTTTTAAGTTAAGTTATTCTAATCCGTCTTATAGTCAGGACAGCTAGTGCTATATTCGCATTATTTAGTGGAAATCTCTCTTGAATTTCCACAAATTGTATCCATGATTTACTAAACTGTCAAACTGGTCCTTTTTGAACATTTTAAGAATTTTGGAATGGAATACTATTTTTGGGCAAAGCACAGTTAAGAGAGACATCAATGCCATAACTGGCTGTATTTATTATACAATGGTCTAGATTCATTTCTTTAAAAGCCCTTTACTATTGTATGTATTTCTTTTTACTAATCAGCCAGTTACATGTTTTCATCCAGTTACATCTCGTCCAGTAAATAACAATTGCTAGAAACACGAGAACACAAAGATCATGACTATACCATGTCAAAAACGTGTTTTTAAATGTGTTCTTACAATGCCTGTATTTAGTTAACATATAACTTAACATTACACAAATGCAGATATTAATTTATAGTACATTAGTTTTGTAAAAGCGATTAGTCTCTTTAATCATGTGGTTATGAATAGGATCTTATTTTTTTGTATTTGTAGTGTGTTTGTTGATATTTAGGATCCCTTGTATAGGGTTTTCAAAAACTAGAATTAAACATTTTTGTTTTTAAAAGATGCCATTTTGAAAATACAATATCTCATGTTGAGATCTTTTCACAATAACTTAAAGGGACACTGAACCCAAATGTTTTCTTTCATGATTTAGATAGAGCATGCAATTTTAAGCAACTTTCTAATTTACTTCTATTATCAATTTTAATTCGTTCTCTTGTAATCTTTATTTGAAAAAGATGGCACCTCAGCTAAGGAGCCAGCAAATGTTTGCTTCAGTACCATGGACAGCACTTGTTTATCGGTGCTGACCAATCAGCAAGGACAACCCAGGTTGTTCACCAAAAATGGGCCGGCATCTAAACTTACATTCTTGCTTTTCAAATAAACATACCAAGAGAATGAAGAAAATTTGATAATAGGAGTAAATTAGAAAGTTGCTTAAAAATGCATGCTCTATGTGAATCACGAAAGAAAATTTTTGAGTACAGTGTCCCTTTAAATCTTGCAAGGTTGTGAAATCCATGGTATTCCTTTAAAAAAAAAAAACATCACATCACATAGAAGAGTAGACTGTTTGAAAGAGGGTTTTTTTTTTTTAATGTTTCTGTTTCAACAAATGTTCTACTGCCCAGTTAATCCCATTCTGTACATTAAGAAGATAACATTTGGAAAGACAGAAAAAGGTAGATATTTTCAATGGGTAAATCTTGTCATTGTGCACTTTGACAATGTACAATGTGAGATCTGTCTGAATTCTGTTATTGTAGATCCTAAAAGTTGCAAACACTTTCTTCTGGGAGAAATTAAATTCCTGTACAATTCTTTATTTGTAGCCAAACCATAAAATGCTTTATGCTCAATACATTAAGATTTGTTTAATCTATAATAAGTAGTTATAATCAGTACATTCAAAACAATAATAAAAGCAGCATAAACATAACACAGCACATGTACACTATACCCCTGTTCTATTTATTAAAAAAAAAAAAAGTTATACACATCTTTCTAATGTTTTTGTAACATAAGTTAATTGCACATCACCTATAACCATCCCAACACACTGTAAACATAGATTTTCAACATATACTGTATGTGTTTCAGCTGTGTATTAATTAATAAGCATGTACACCTGACATTTAATTGTCTTTTATCTGGTGGTTGGTATTTTAAATAGATATATTTTAATTTAACAGATAAACAACAGGTTAACAAATACAGTGGAATTTTTTACATGTTTTCTGGGGGGGGGGTTTCATTACTTATACAGTATGCTGACTATATTTACATAATTTATTTTGCAAAAAACATTAAAAAAACTGAGATCATCTCCAATGATAAATAAAACAAACATATTTTGACCAACCTGGATGTTTCTTATGGCTTCTATCAAAAAGTCAGCACTCACAAAAGTTGAAAGACATAAAAGAAAAGCAAAAAACAGCAACAGACGACCCATTTTGGAAACAACTGATTTGTAACAAGCACAGAGAATGTTTTATATTAGTGACCTAAACACAATATGTTAATGAGTAATATAACATCAAATATTGCTTCAGACTCCATGTCTGATAACCTATCATTCATTGTCATGTTTGCTGTATCTTCTGGTTTCAGGCCAGAAAGAAGCATGTTATGGTTTACTAATTCTTGAAGAGAAACACTGATTAGCCGGTGTACTTTAGAGAGAGACGAATATGAGCTAAAGAGGATTTTTTTTATAGACTAAGCAGCTGCCCTAGATTTGAAAATCCATTTTTCTCGTCTCATCCATATTGAGCACAACAATACTTTATTAAAAAAACATTTTCCTTTGTTGTCTTTTATTAAAAAAGTCTGTCTTTCTTGTTATGGTTAATCTATTTCACAATTAACTCATTATTTATTTATTTATAAAATATTTTACCAGGAAGGATACATTGAGATTTCTCTCGTTTTCAAGTATGTCCTGGGTCCACAAAACATTGCATTGATACAATAGGGTACAATAAAATTCAAAACCAATAATAATACACAATATATTCAAACATTTTACATAGAACAGGTATAGGCTGACCATATTTCCTAGAGACAAAAATGGGACATTGAGATGTCAAAAACGGGACGGGGTTAATATTCTTTTTTCATAGGGAAAAAAGTAAGATTTTAACAAAAGTTAACTTTTATGACATGAATTTAAACTATTGAGCCAACAATTATTCTTCAGTGACAGAAGAACTCATACAAAACATTTTAGGTAGACGTAGAGCTAAAGGGGACTGTATGTCATCATGATTGTACCATGAATATATGTTACATGTAATGCATGGAAGAACTGAGATAAATATGGAAATACATAGTTACTTGATAATGATAACGTCTGTACAACCAGCACTGCAGCAGCATAATAATAAGCATAATTAATGATAATGACAATTAAATTGATTGACAGGCACAGACACTGGTCTTACCTTGGCCGTGCACAATTCTTGAAGAAGTTTAAAACTTAGACAGTTGATCTACTTCCTTGTCTTGATCACTATGATTGTACTATGTTCACACTGTGACACAACAAGAAGATGGCAAGATGAATTATCTCTCTGGTGATGGACTGGTCAGCCGCTAATTCAGATGATGGCAGAGGCAGATGATCATCACATCAGATGATGACAGAATCCAGATCTAGTCCGACTCCTGTAAGTTACTAGGCACTGCAACTGAGCTAGCTAGTAGTTCTAACTTCCCTCTCATCAGTCGTGACCAGTCTCTCTCCTCAATTTAGTTTGACAGCTCACGACTGAGTACTGACCTGCTGTGCTGTCACTTGACTCACTTGCTATCAATGACACGCCCCTAATTTTGAGCACAGGCGGCATAGACGCGGTCGGAGTGCTGTGGATCATGTGGGCACGGCCACCCAACCCCAACCCTGCAGTTAAAAAAAAAGTTAAAAAAAAAACTGCCCTCCCCGCCGGCGGGGAATTTAAACATTTTTAAGTGGCGTGTGTGCTACAAAATTACACTTGCGCTGCCCGCACGGTCTGATAACCCTCAAAATGGGACAAAATGAATATTATTAAAGAAACGACGGGACAGGGGAAAAAACATAAAATAACGGTACTGTCCCTTTCAAAACGGGATGTATGGTCAGCCTAAACAGGTAGGAATATATAATCAACCATGACAGGTCAATTCTGTTTTGAGATATGTAGATAGGGATCTCTTAAAGGATTCTAGGCTTGGGGAAGGTTTGAAAGTGTGCGGGAGGACATTCCATAACTGTGGCACTCTGTAGGAAAAGGAGGACTTCACTGATTACCTTTGTCCAATCTGAGTATGATCCATTTACTACTACCAATTGCTCCCTATCTTTTATCCAGTTATTTATCCATGAGCTAACATTTTCAGCTATTCCCAGTCCCTTAATTTTGTGCATTAATCTCTCATGTGGCACTGTATCAAATGCCTTTGCAAAATATAAGTATATCACATCAACTGATTCCCCTTTAGCTATATTTTTACTTACTTCCTCATAGAATCTAATTAGATTAGTTTGACATGATCTATTTCTCCTAAAACCATGCTGATTAGAACTCATAATCTTGTTTACACGAATATCCTTATCAATATAATCCTTTATAATCCCTTCAAATATCTTCCCCACTATTGATGTCAGACTAACTGGTCTATAGCTTCCTGGATCATCCCTGCTTCCCTTTTTGAAGAGTGGCACCACATTAGCTTTACGCCAATCCTGGGGTACCATGCCTGAGGATAATGAGTCTTAAAAAATAGGAGTAGAGTTTTGTCTATAACAGTGCTTAGTTCCCTTAACACCCTTGGGTGTATTCCATTTGGGCCTGGAGTTTTATTTACCTTAATATTATCCAGTTTTTTCCTGATATCCTCTAAACATAACCCAGTTAATGGTATGGACTGGCATGTTCTATTTTGTTCCAAAGTATCATCCAATGGTTCCTCTCTTGTGTATACTGAAGAAAAAAACTGTTTTAGTACCTCAGCCTTCTCCCTGTCATTATTTATCATGCTACCCTCCACGCATTTTAATGTACCTATCCTTCTTAGATTTTTTGCTATTTATGTACTTAAAGAACCTTTTAGGGTTAGACTTAGAATCCTTTGCAATTAATTAATTTTTCATTTTCAATTTTGGCTAATTTGATTGCTTTTTTGCATGCATTGTTACATTCCTTATAAATATTGTATGTTGAGTCTGTACTATTTTCTTTGAATAATTTAAATACCCTACGTTTTTTCCAAATTTCTCTTAACACATTTTTATTTATCCACAACGGCTTTGATTTTTTATTTTTATTTTTATAACCATATGGTATATGTTGATATGTATATTTATTTAACAAAGTTTTAAATATTATCCATTTAGCCTCTGTATTTTTATTAGAGAATACATTGTCCCAACTTATATTATTTAATGATTTTCTTAAATCGTTGAATTTTGCTTTTTTGAAGTTAAAAGTCTTAGTTAAACCTTTAAGACACTACATATGAAAAGAGATTTCAAATGTGACCATGTTATGATCACTGTTACCCAAATGTTCTTTGACTTCTATGTTTGATATTATATCTGTATTGTTTGATAGCACTAAATCCAATATAGCTTTAATACTAGATGGCTCCTCTATTAATTGTGACAAAAAGTTATCCCTGAGAACATTTAAAAATCCATCCCCCTTAGCTGAATTACTAGTTTCATTGGCCCAGTTTATATCAGGGTTGTTAAAATCTCCCATAATTACAGCACTGTTATTAGCAGCCTTACCTATTTGCATTAGTAGTTGAGTTTCCTCCAGGTCACTAATGTTAGGGGGCTTGTAGCATGTTCCTAGTAATATTTTTTTTAGGATTTTTCCCCCCACTCTTTGTTTCAACCCATAGGGTCTCTACATTGTCACTTGTATCATAAATATCTTCCCTTATTGTAGGTTTAAGGTTAGGTTTAATATACATGCAAATTCCTCCACCCCTTTGATTATTCCTGTCCCTTCTAAATAAAGTATACCCCTAAGTTAACTGCCCAGTCATGTGAATCATCCCACCAAGTTTCAGTTATACTGATAACATCATACTCCTCTTCTGCAACTAAGAGCGTCAGCTCCCCCATTTTACCTGTCATGCTTCTTGCATTTGTTGTCATACATGTAATTTTCATGTGGTTTCTGCTGCTACTTGGTGTGCTTTCCTCTATACTTTCTAATGTGACATTTCTTAAGTCATCCCTTCCTTGAGATATTAAGGGAGTGACATATTCACAGACTGATCTCTCTGTTCTATTGTGTTCTAACTGACCCTCCCCCCTTTTAGCTCCAGTTAGGTCTCCTTGTTCCATGCCAGTTTGGATGTCGTTGCAAACTTTTAGGAGGGCAGTTGTAGTGGAGTGATTTGGTCGAAAACCTGAGTGATCAGGGGTCAGATAGTTGGAAAGTTGGTAATACTTGCATAATTGCGTATGGATCCATTTACTAAGATTTTTGACAATACTCGGAGCAATGATATTTTTATGAATAGGCACTACTCTTGCAGTTTTCCAGAGTTTGGGTATATATCCAGAAATCAAGGATTCGTTAATTAGGGTTGTGACAGGCTTAGCAATTGCCGGCGCTCTGAGCTTCAACAGCAATGCTGGGATTATGTATTAATTTTAGGGTAAGTTTATAACTAGTCTAAATTAATATATATATAGCACTTTATTTTTTTAGTTGCTTTTTTTGCCTTCTTTTTGTCTTGTTAAATCTATTTTTAAATATATATTTTTTCTGAAGTCAAAAAGAGTCTTAAGGGGCCAATTTATCAAGGGCCGAACTGCACTTGATGCCCCTGTTTCTGCACGAGCATGAAGGCTCACTGGAAACAGCAATTATGAAGCACCACTGCTCCTTAAATGGTATATATGATCACGTTGATTGACATCCCCTGCTAGCAGCCGATTGGCCGCAAATCTGCAGGGGGCGGCATTGCATAAGCAGTTCACCAGAACTACTTGTACAATGTTAACTATGCTGTCTGCGTTAAATGTGTTGTACAGGGTATGTCTCTGGTCTTTCTATGGGGATGTCACATTCAGTATTGTGGTTGGCCAGCTTTCCAGATGGAGGGAGTGTCTAATAGTGCAAGACCTGCACTGTCATAGCCTCACACATCTTTAACAACCAGTGATTTAAGTGTCAGAAAATGATTTAGGCCATTTGGAATCTTTAAGAACAGGAGAGGGGGGATGGAGGAGAAAGAGAAAGAGGAGGTATAGATGGAAGAGAGAGGAGGTACCCCTCAAGGTCAACCCGTACAGAGTGGAACCAGTACAATCATGAGAAAATGCAAAGGGGGAGACAAATGAGGAGAGGAAGGAGGAGGGCCTTTTGATACCCACCTCCAATGAATTACGAATTGTTAACCTCTCCTCTTTTAATCTCTCTCTTTCACTTATCTCCCTGTTAAAGAATGCATTGTCATTTTGTCCCAAATATGGTTTAGATCAATTTAATCTCACTAAGAACTTGCACTGTTTTGCTAGGAAAATTGTTTTATCACAAGTAATGAAACCAAGACAGGAAAGGGCCTTAGTGACATTGAATAAAGAAGACAGGGATACTGTGAATACACTTGAATCCCTCCTCACAGAAGGGGATTCCAATATATATGAATCAGAGAATTTAGAAACTACCGATATAGAGACCCCTGTTGAAAATGAAAATACACTTTCACCACAAATTTCAGAACCAAATCAACGTATATGCCATCACTGAGTTTAGTACCTGTTGTAAACTTTTTCATCAATGCAGTTGAAAGGGACATCAAAAACATAAGCTTCACAGGGATTGTGAATGATAACCTTACTAGAGAAGAACATAGGGCCCTCAAAGAGTTATCAGCAAATAACTTGGTAATAAAGCCAGCCGAAAAGGGCGGCAATTTGGTGCTACTTGATGAAAAGAAATATCTACTGGAGGTTAAACGACAGCTATTAGATTGATCACAATATGAAAAGGTGGCAGGTAACCCTAGATTTTAAATGAGGCCAAACGAGAGGGCATCATAGCACCCATGGAATTTAAATATCTGTATCCCGAATATCCTGTTGTTCCAATATTTTACTGTATACAGAAGCTACATAAGAATCTTAAAAATCCTCCTGGATGCCCCATAATATCGGGGATAGGTAGTGTAACAGAAAAGATTGGAACATATGTGGATTTTTGTCTAAGACCATTTCTGAACACACTTATCTCCTATGTCCTAGATACCCCAGACCTACTTAGAAAACTAGACGGTGTTTCGGTAAACCAAGACACCAATTTGTTGTCCTTGGACGTAGAAAGCTTATATTCCTCAATTCTCCATGAGGTGGGAATGAAGGCCTGAAGATATTTTCTTGATAGCAGAGGGTTACATTTTCAAAAGCACAAAGAGTTTGTAATGAGGTTGCTACAGTTCATCTTGGAAAACAACATTTTTGCATTTGATGGGAAAATGTACCGTCAAATACGTGGCACAGCCATGTGGCCACCTGTGCTCCCACTTATGAATGTCTGCATCTAGGGGCATGGGAATTGAAATAGGTCTTTGGAAATCTTGGTCACCATGTAGACCAATATGTTTAACTTTGGCTACACTATGTAGACGACATACTCATTCTGTGGAATGGCCCAGTGAAGGTTCTGAAAGAATTTGTAACTAAGCTGAATGAAAATAATTTAAATATCTTTCTTACCCTTGACTATAATGCCAATGAGATCTCTTTTCTTAACATTAAAATTATCAAAAGAGGTGAAAATATCTTGACTAAAAATTATAGGAAGCAGACTGCAACAAATAGCATCTTGAATGCTAGCAGTCACCATCCTTAACATCTTATTAGAGACATCCCCACTGGGCAATTCCTCAGACTAAGGAGGAACTGCATCTTCATGAGTTGATTCGAGAAACAAGCATATGAAATGCAGAGTAGATTTGAGACAATTAGTATTAGTATTTTAAAAAAAACGACTATTAAAACTGCAAGAAGCAAGGCAAAATATGTAGAGAGGGATTCTATCCTTACTTTCAGAAAAACAAAATTGCAGGTAAAACAAAATTTCTGACACAGTTTAACTGTCAATGGGGGGAAGTTAGAGGGATACTGAATAAAAATTGTCCGTACTTGTTGGCCGACAAAAATGTAGCGAGAGAGGTAGGCCCTCAACTGATAGTCACTGCCCAGAGGGCACCAAACTTAAGGGATAAGGTGGTACATAGCCTGTTTTCCTTTAAATTAAGTAGACAGACATGGCTAGGAGGCTCCAATACTTATGGAAGCTATCCATGTGACAAATGTGTTTTTGTATCTTTATGAATAGAACTAAAACTTTCTCCACTGACCTGCAAACATTTACAAGATTCAACATTTTTTTTAACTGCAATACCATTGGTGTAGTGTATCTTCTCTCCTGTTCTTGTCCTTGCTTCTACATTGGGAAAACCAAGAGAATGTTCAAAGACAGGGTAAGAGAGCACAGAGATAGCATTTTGGCTCACATTCCAAAAATCAGTGTAGCAAGACACTTTCATGAGGTTCATGCAGCGAAACCAGATTCACTAAGTTTACCGATATTGACAAAGGATTTGTTAATGGAAGAGGGGGCAATAACGATAAATGCCTTCTAAGAAAAGAATGTGCCTGGATCTATAGGCTAAAAACCTTGATACCAGATGGCCTTAATGAAAAACTAGAATTTGCGTGTTTTTTTTAGGAGATTAAGACTATAAGCATTGATCTTGGTCTCCTATGGACTAACAACACAAATGAATCATTCAATGAAGTATTTTATTGTATAATACCATTTTTATATCCAGCATTTTGATTTAGATCTGTCTAGGGATTCCTTCTTTATCCTACTCTCCCAGAACTTAAAGGAATAAAAAGAAAGATAAGTTGTATAGACCTTTTTGTACAAATTGGTCCTATATCCTTAGTATTGGACAGATGTGTTTGAGTAGGAAGAATTTTTCCAAAATATTCAAATAACTTAATTCCATTTGTGAAATCTAAATATATGTTTAAGGCCATCTTAATTGTTATGTTATATGACTAATGTAAGCTAATTCAGCCTCTCTTATATATTCAATTGTAGAGTTTAGTAAATACTTAATATAAAAATTGTTTCGTTTTCTTCTTTTTTTAAAAAAAAAAACTTGTTGAAACGTAACTATGGAAACTTTCACCTGCAATATGGGCGTGGACTATATTTCCCATAACTGAATAAAAGAGAGTAGGAGTGATTAATTGATAGCCAGGATGAAGCCCTATTAGTTCTGTGAGAGTGGGGGTGAAACGCACATAGGCTGTATCTCATGTTGTGCAGGAATTGTCTTGGATACACACTGATTATGGTGCAGCTTTGAGCAGACCTGAACTTACCTTGGATTTCTCGACTAGTGAGACTCCCACGTGGTGATGTCATGGCTGCGATTCCTGTATGGAGGTGGCATAGCTGTCTGTGACATGCAATGAAAGCGGTGGTGAGTCTCACAGGAAGCGGTTCCTTGTTTGCAACCTAGTAGATAAGTACTTCACCTATATGTAACAGCTGTTGCCGAACCCTTTGGAGGATTATTATCAGCTGCCAGTCCTGAGCATTACTTGGCTAACTTATACCCTTATTAAATGGTTGATGTGCATGGCAGAAACGGATATATATGTATGTCAAACACTGCAACTGAATTCCATGTTCAGGATCTATTATATATGAACTGCATGGGCCCTACATAGCCCTTTTCTGCTGCACTATACTTTGTATCAATATATCATTGTTATGTTGTTTATCATTGCGAACTAGATATAATGTTTTGCATTCTTATAGGATTGTTACAGCATAGATCCCGGTGATAATATCCTCGCCAACTACTTACCTTCTGCTTTCGGTTAAGGCTGGTTGAGGTTGGGTGTTGCTGGTTTCTCTCCTCTATTTTATTCTCATTTTTATGTGTGTATATACTGATATGTCCTAGGGGTTAACATAGATCCTGTCTTTATACCCGCCCAGGCATTAGCCTTGTGTGGAGCCTGGTTCCAGCTGTGGTGCTGTTAACCCCTGTACTTAGAGACATATGCAGTCCTTATTCCTTCCTGATTTTAATTGTATGTTCTTGTTTTATGACTGTACTGTTGGGTATTTATATTTAGTGATGTCGCGAACTGTTCACCGGAGAACAGTTCCCGGCGAACATAGCTTGTTCGCGTACGCCACTGCGGGCGAACATATGCGATGTTCGATCCGCCCCCTATGTGTCATCATTGAGGAAACTTTGACCCTGTATGTCACAGCCTTCTGACACATTAGAGCCAATCAGCATCAGACACTCCCTCACAGACCCTCCCAGCTTCTTGGCAGCAGCCATTTTAGACTCATTACGACCTTGCTTTCTTAGTGAGAGGAGCTTTTGTGTTGCTGCTGCTGACATTATAGGGAAATAGATAGCTAGGCTAGTGTATTTAGTAGAACAAGAAACAAATGAAGAAACACTGCGATCCTTAAAAGAACTTCAAACCTTTAATATCCAAAAAAGTGCAAAGTGATCATAAAAGGCAACAGGGTTTAAAAGCAAAAAGATAGACAGCTCCTTTTCAGGAACCAGTATGTCCTACATGTTTCGGTCAATTCCTTAATCATGAACATGACCGGCTACCCCTACTTCCTGCCTCTTATGCCTGAACACCTATCCCTATTGGTTACTCAGATTAATTGAATTAACCCTATCTAGTTCAGCTATCAGCTGTTGTGTCATTGTCTTTACCCTAAAAGTATATAATCCTTTTAAGTTTTTAAAATTCAGGCTTGTGAATGCATTCATATTACAATACATTTATAAACTGTAAGCTTGATTGTGACTTTATGAATAAATAGTTTGTTACACCACTATCCACTAATCTAGATATTTTTATTTGAACAATACAATTAAACAAACTAATATTGGTCCTACAATATTCACCATTTTAGAGTCACTAAATGTACTGCAATTTATTGCCTTAACCAGTGTATATATATTGTTAATGACTAAAAACTACTGCACTAGCTAGGATGGAAAATGCCATGTGGTTATTAAAACCACTAAACAGCTACCTCCTCCAAAAATGTATCACATCCCCCTCTATGTTGAAGCCCTTTGGTCTTCTTGACTTCATTTTGAAGATCCAAAAGGCTTCACGTAGCATCAACCGGGCTGCCCTATCGCCCCCCTCTTGGGGGGTTTCGAACACATTCTATTACCTGCCATGAGAGCGTAGTTACATCGCCCCCATGCACAGAAATAAAATGTTGTGAGAGGCCCGAGCTGTCCTTATCATGGGAGATGTCATTCAGATGCTCTCTGATTCTGGAGCGAACCTCCCTAGTGGTACACCCTATATACTGCCCATTACATTGAGTGCAATCTACCAGGTATACCACAAAGGGGGTTCTACAATTTGTACAACTTGCCAAATTGAAAACCCTATTTGTTGTTGCAGACTGAAAGGTGGATGTAACCCTACTGTGTTGACAAGCTATGCATTTTGTGAAATGGCATTTAAAATGCCCTTTCACACTAAGCCAACTATTAGTGTCCACTACAGTCCTGAAGGACTCATCTCATCTCCGCTGCAAGGACAGCACCCCAAAAAGCCCTTTTTAGGGCCATAACTTCAGTCGTTTTTTTTTTTTTTGTATTTTTATTTGCATTTGCCTGGCTTTCAGCCTGTGTGTGAGGCTCACAGCATATGCTGTGATTAGTGCCACCACTGATATCTGCCTAACAACATTAGTTTAAATTTAACCAAGAAAAATTTGAAATTATTTTGCTAGTGTAATTTATTTTCATTTTCTATCAGGCCTGTGTCTCTCAGGCTCACACAGCATATACTTCAGTTTTTTTCAGTCTTTTGGTTAATTGCTCTGTGCAAGCCACCACTCATATCTGCTTAACCTTATTTTAAATTTAAAAAAAAAACTTTTAAATCATTTTGATAGTGTAATCTAATTTCATTTTCTATCAGGCCTGTTTGTTTTGCTGACTTACAGAGCATACTGTGTTTAATTGCTGCCCTCCCTAGTCTATCAGCCATGACTCATATGTGTTTAAGCTTTTTTTAAATTCCCCCCAAAAAAACTTTAAATCATTTTGCTAGTGTAATCTAATTTTATTTTCTATCAGGCCTGTGTGTATCTGACTTACAGAGCCTACTGTGGTTAATTGCTGCCTTACCAAGGCTAGCAGCCACGACTCATATGTGCTTAACCTTTTTCTTTAAATTAAAAAAACAAAACTTTAAATCATTTTGCTAGTGTAATCTAATTTTATTTTCTATCAGGCCTGTGTGTATCTGACTTACACAGCCTACTGTTTTTAATTGCTGCCCTTCCAAGGCTATCAGCCACGACTCATAGGTGCTTAACCTTTTTCTTTAAATTAAAAAAAAAATCTTTAAATAATTTTGCTAGTGTAATCTAATTTTATTTTCTATCAGGCCTGTGTGTATCTGACTTACAGAGCATACTGTTGTTAATTGCTGCCCTACGTAGTAGCCAGCCAGTGCCACCACTCATATCTGCTTAACATTATTTTAAATTTAAAAGAAAAACTTTTAAATTATTTTGCTAGTGTAATCTAATTTAATTTTCTATCAGGCCTGTGTGTTTCTCACTTACACAGCATACTGTGGTAAATTGCTTCCCTACCTACCAGCCACGACTCATATCTGCTTTACATTATTTTAAAGTTAAAACATTTTTTTAAATCATCTTGCTAGTGTAATTTAATTTCTTTTTCCATCAGGCCTGTGTGTTTCTGGCCCACATCATATAGTGTTACACAGATTAAAAAAAAAATTTCCACCACTTATATCTGGTGTAACAACATTAGTTTCATGTAAAACATTTTTTAACATCAGTCCTCTTCTAGCATTATTAAATTTTAGTTGCCAGGCCAGCCAGGCTGCCATTAGTGCCATCCTGTGTGTCAGGCTGCCAGCATATACTGTGCCTACTTCCATCCTCAGTGCCAGTCCACGACTCCTATCTGTTGTAAAATAACATTAAATTTTTATAAAAAGAAACTTTTACGTCACTCTTCGAGTGTTATTTAATATTAGTTCACAGGCCAGCCTGCCACCACTAGTGCCAGCCTGTGTGTCAGGCTGCCAGCACATACTGTGCCTAGTTTTATCCTTAGTGCCATTACTCCTATCTGTTGTAACATTTTTGTAACTTTTTTAAAAACAAACTGTTACATCATTCTGCTATTGTTATTTAATTGCAGTTTCCTGCCTGCCAGCGTGTGTGCCAGGCCTACTTGCCAACTAGTTACACCAATCATATTTGTTGTAACAGTATTGTTAATATTTAAAATAAAAAATTGCTAGATTGTGAATCATCAGTTTGCTCGTGCCATTGAATTGTAGTTTCCTCCTGCCTGCCAGCGTGTGTGCCAGGCCCACTAGCCAACTAGTGCCACCAATCATATTTTTTGTAACAGTTTTGAAAATTTTTTAAATCATAACTGTTTTGACTGTGAATCTTCAGTCTCCTAGTGCCATTGAATTGCAGCTTCATCCTGCCTGCCAGCCTGTGTGCCAGGCCCACTTGCCAACTAGTTGCACCAATCATATTTGTTGTAACAGTATTGTTAATATTTAAAATTAAAAAGTGTTAGAGTTTGAATCACCAGTTTGCTAGTGCCATTGAATAGCAGTTTCCTCCTGCCTGCCCAGCGTGTGTGCCAGGCCCCACTAGCCAACTAGTGCCACCAATCATATTAGTTGTAACATTATTGAAATTTTTTTAATTTATAACTTTTTGACTGTGAATCTTCAGTCTCCTAGTGCCATTGAATTGCAGTTTCCTCCTGCCTGCCAGCATGTGTGCCAGGCCCACTTGCCAACTAGTTACACCAATCATATTTGTTGTAACAGTATTGTTAATATTTAAAATTAAAAATTGTTAGATTGTGATTCATCAGTTTGCTAGTGCCATCGAATTGCAGTTTCCTCCTGCCTGCCAGCGTGTGTGCCAGGCCCACTATCCAACTAGTGCCACCAATCATATTTTTTGTAACAGTATTGAATTTTTTTTAAATCATAACTTTTTTGACTGTGAATCTTCAGTCTCCTAGTGCCATTGAATTGCAGTTTCCTCCTGCCTGTCAGCCTGTGTGCCAGGCCGACTTGCCAACTAGTTACACCAATCATAATTGTTGTAACAGTATTGTTAATATTAAAAATTAAAAATTGTTAGATTGTGAATCATCAGTTTGCTCATGCCATTGAATTGCACTTTCCTCCTGCCTGCCAGTGTGTGTGCCAGGCCCACTAGCCACTAGAGCCACCGATCATATTTCTTGTAACAGTATAGAATTTTTTTTAAATCATCACTTTTTTTACTGTGAATCTTCAGTCTCCTAGTGCCATTGAATTGCAGTTTCCTCCTGCCTGCCAGCCTGTGTGCCAGGCCGACTTGCCAACTAGTTACACCAATCATAATTGTTGTAACAGTATTGTTAGTATTTAAAATTAAAAATTGTTAGATTGTGAATCATCAGTTTGCTGGTGCCATTGAATTGCACTTTCCTCCTGCCTGCCAGCCTGTGTGCCAGGCCCACTAGCCAATTAGTGCCACCAATCATATTTCTTGTAACAGTATTGAAAAAATTGTAAATCATCACTTTTTTTACTGTGAATCTTCAGTCTCCTAGTGCCATTGAATTGCAGTTTCCTCCTGCCTGCCAGCCTGTGTGCCAGGCCGACTTGCCAACTAGTTACACCAATCATAATTGTTTTAACAGTATTGTTAATATTTAAAATTAAAAATTGTTAGATTGTGAATCATCAGTTTGCTCGTTCCATTGAATTGCACTTTCCTCCTGCCTGCCAGCCTGTGTGCCAGGCCCACTAGCCAATTAGTGCCACCAATCATATTTCTTGTAACAGTATTGAAAAAATTGTGAATCATAACTTTTTTGACTGTGAATCACCAGTTTGCTAGTGCCATTGAATTGCAGTTTCCTCCTGTCTGCCAGCCTGTGTGCCAGGGCCACTTGCCAACTAGTTACACCAATCATATTTGTTGTAACAGTATTGTTAATATTTAAAATTAAAAATTGTTAGATTTTGAATCATCAGTTTGCTAGTGCCATTGAATAGCAGTTTCCTCCTGCCTGCCAGTGTGTGTGCCAGGCCCACTAGCCAATTAGTGCCACCAATCATATTTCTTGTAACAGTATTGAAAAAATTGTGAATCATAACTTTTTTGACTGTGAATCACCAGTTTGCTAGTGCCATTGAATTGCAGTTTCCTCCTGCCTGCCAGCCTGTGTGCCAGGCCCACTTGCCAACTAGTTACACCAATCATATTTGTTGTAACAGTATTGTTAATATTTAAAATTAAAAATTGTTAGATTTTGAATCATCAGTTTGCTAGTGCCATTGAATAGCAGTTTCCTCCTGCCTGCCAGCGTGTGTGCCAGGCCCACTAGCCAACTAGTGCCACCAATCATATTAGTTGTAACTGTATTGAATTTTTTTTAAATAATATTTTTTTTGACTATGAATCTTCAGTCTCCTAGTGCCATTGAATTGCAGTTTCCTCCTGCCTGCCAGCATGTGTGTCAGGCCCACTTGCCAACTAGTTACACCAATCATATTTGTTGTAACAGTATTGTTAATATTTAAAATTAAAAATTGTTATATTGTGATTCATCAGTTTGCTAGTGCCATCGAATTGCAGTTTCCTCCTGCCTGCCAGTGTGTGTGCCAGGCCCACTATCCAACTAGAGCCACCAATCATATTTTTTGTAACAGTATTGAAATTCTTTGAAATCATAACTTTTTTGACTGTGAATCTTCAGTCTCCTAGTGCCATTGAATTGCAGTTTCCTCCTGCCTGCCAGCCTGTGTGCCAGGCCGACTTGCCAACTAGTTACTCCAATCATAATTGTTGTAACAGTATTGTTAATATTTAAAATTAAAAATTGTTAGATTGTGAATCATCAGTTTGCTCGTGCCATTGAATTGCACTTTCCTCCTGCCTGCCAGCGTGTGTGCCAGGCCCACTAGCCACTAGAGCCACCAATCATATTTCTTGTAACAGTATAGAATTTTTTTTAAATCATAAATTTTTTGACTGTGAATCTTCAGTCTCCTAGTGCCATTGAATTGCAGTTTCCTCCTGCCTGCCAGCCTGTGTGCCAGGCCCACTTGCCAACTAGTTACAGCAATCATAGTTATAACAGTATTGTTAATATTTAAAATTTGTTAGATTGTGAATCATCAGTTTGCTTGTGCCATTGAATTGCACTTTCCTCCTGCCTGCCAGCCTGTGTGCCAGGCCCACTAGCCAATTAGTTCTACCAATCATATTTCTTGTAACAGTATTGAAAAAATTGTAAATCATAACTTTTTTCACTGTGAATCACCAGTTTGCAAGTGCCATTGAATTGCAGTTTCCTCCTGCCTGCCAGCCTGTGTGCCAGGCCCACTTGCCAACTAGTTACACCAATCATATTTGTTGTAACAGTATTGTTAATATTTAAAATAAAAAATTCTTAGATTGTGAATCACCAGTTTGCTAGTGCCATTGAATTGCAGTTTCCTCCTGCCTGCCAGCGTGTTTGCCAGGCCCACTAGCCAACTAGTGCCAACAATCATATTTCTTGTAATTGTATTGAATTTTTTTTAAATCATAACTTTTTTGACTGTGAATCTTCAGTCTCCTAGTGCCATTGAATTGCAGTTACCTCCTGCCTGCCAGCCTGTGTGCCAGGCCCACTTGCCAACTAGTTACACCAATCATAGTTGTTGTAACAGTATTGTTAATATTTAAAATTAAAAATTGTTAGATTGTGAATCATCAGTTTGCTAGTGCCATTGAATTGCACTTTCCTCCTGCCTGCCAGCCTGTATGCCAGGCCCACTAGCCAATTAATGCCACCAATCATATTTCTTGTAACAGTATTGAAAAAATTGTAAATCATACTTTTTGACTGTGAATCTTCAGTCTACTAGTACCATTGAATTGCAGTTTCCTCCTGCCTGCCAGCCTGTGTGCCAGGCCCACTTGCCAACTAGTTACACCAATCATATTTGTTGTAACAGTATTGTTAATATTTAAAATAAAAAAAATCTTAGATTGTGAATCATCAGTTTGCTTGTGCCATTGAATTGCAGTTTCCTCCTGCCTGTTAGTGTGTGTGCCAGGCCCTCTAGCCAACTAGTGCCAACAATCATATTTCTTGTAACTATATTGAAATTTTTTAAAATCATAACTTTTCGAACTGTGAATCCTCAGTCTCCTAGTGCCATTGAATTGCAGTTTCCTCCTGCCTGCCAGCCTGTGTGCCAGGCTCACTTGCCAACTAGTTACACCAATCATATTTGTTGTAACAGTATTGTTAATATTTAAAATTAAAAATTGTTAGATTGTGAATCATCAGTTTGCTCGTGCCATTGAATTGCACTTTCCTCCTGCCTGCCAGCTTGTGTGCCAGGCCCACTAGCCAACTAGTGCCAACAATCATATTTCTTGAAACAGTATTGAAAAAATTGTAAATCATAATTTTTTTGACTGTGAATCTTCAGTCTCCTAGTGCCATTTAATGTTTCCTCCTGCCTGCCAGCCTGTGTGCCAGGCCCACTTGCCAACTAGTTACACAATCATATTTGTTGTAACAGTATTGTTAATATTAAAAAAAATCTTAGATTGTGAATCATCAGTTTGCTAGTGCCATTGAATTGCAGTTTCCTCCTGCCTGCCAGCGTGTGTGCTAGGCCCACTAGCCAACTAGTGCCAACAATCATATTTCTTGTAACTGTATTGAAAAATTTTTTAAATCATAACTTTTTGGACTGTGAATCTTCAGTCTCCTAGTGCCATTGAATTGCACTTTCCTCCTGCCTGCCAGCCTGTGTGCCAGGCCCACTAGCCGATTAGTGCCACTAATCATATTTCTTGTAACAGTATTGAAAAAATTGTAAATCATAATTTTTTTGACTGTGAATCTTCAGTCTCCTAGTGCCATTTAATTGCAGTTTCCTCCTGCCTGCCCGCCTGTGTGCCAGGCTCACTTGCCAACTAGTTACACCAATCATATTTGTTGTAACAGTAATGTTAATATTTAAAATAAATAATTCTTAGATTGTGAATCATCAGTTTGCTAGTGCCATTGAATTGCAGTTTCCTCCTGCCTGTCAGAGTGTGTGCCAGGCCCACTAGCCAACTAGTGCCAACAATCATATTTCTTGTAACTGTATTGATTATTTTTTAAATCATAACTTTTTGGACTGTGAATCTTCAGTCTCCTAATGCTATTGAATTGCAGTTGCCTGCCTGCCAGCGTGTGTGCCAGGCCCACTTGCCGTTTCCAACTAGTGCCACCAATCATATTTTTTCTAACAGTATTGTCAATTTTTTGTAAAAACAATTTTTGGACTAAGAAGCATGACTCAGCTAGTTTAATCTAATTGCAGTTGCCTTACTCCCAGCATGTGTGCCAGACAGGCCCATTTGCCAACTAGTGCCAACAATCATATTTGTTGTCACAGTACTTCTAATATTTAAAAAATAAACATTTTTGACTTTGAAACATCAGTCTTTTTTTTGTTGTCAGTCTCACAGCGTATACTGTGCCCACTTGCCCAGTGCCACCACTCATAATTTGTGTAATAGTATTGTAAGTGTACATTTTAAAAAAAATGACATTCAGAGGCAGGCCACCCCGCCAGTTCCGTTGTCGTGGTCGTGGTGCTGTGATTCCTTTAGACCCTACAAATATGCACATTGTTCAGATGCCGGGTGCCAGGGGGGACGCAAAAAGTTCTGAGGAGGACCTATTTGAATGGCTAACACAGGACACCCAATCTTCTACAGCTTCCGCTCCTAGTCCTCCTAACCTTGACGCACCATCTACGTCCAGCTGTGCTTTGGGCATGTCTCAAGTGACCAGTGCCACTCACACGCCTGTCGCCACCACCAACACTAGCACCACAGCCACTTCACTTGATCTGTCACAGGAGTTTTTGACACATCAGTTGGAAGAAATGAGTGATGCGCAACCATCATTGACAGAGGATGTAGATAACAGTGATATGTCTCAGTCAGGCAGCGTTACAGACATGGAGGTACGGTGTGATGATGATGATGTTGTACCCGCTGCTGCTTCCTTTCTTGATGTGTCAGATACAAGTGAAGTGGTTGATGATGATGTGTCGGTGGATGTCACATGGGTGCCTGCTAGAAGAGAAGAAGAAGAGGGGGAAAGTTCAGATGGGGAGACAGAGAGGAGGAGGAGATGAGTTGGAAGCAGGGGGAGGTCATCGCAAGGAGCTAGTGGCACAGTCAGACAGCATGCATCGGCACCCGGGGTCAGCCAGACAGCATGCCGATGCCCATCAACGCATGCTGTTGCCACCACCAGAATGCCGTCATCGCAGAGCTCAGCAGTGTGGCATTTTTTTTGTGCGTCTGCCTCTGACAACAGCAATGCTATTTGCAACCTGTGCCAAAAGAAACTGAGTCGTGGGAAGTCCAACACCCACCTAGGTACAACTGCTTTGCAAAGGCACATGGTCTCCCATCACAAACGCCGATGGGAAGAACACATGAGTAGAAGCAGCACACAAAGTGAAAGCTGCCCTCCTCCTCCTGCTCCAGCATCTTCAGCCATGTCAACCAGTGCTGTCCTCCTTGCCCCCTCTCAACCATCCTCCACTGAGTCTCTCTTACGTAGCAGTTCCTGGTCCTCTGCCCACAGTCAGGTGTCTGTCAAGGACATGTTTGAGCGTAAGAAGCCAATTTCTCAAAGTCACCCCCCTTGCCCGGCGTCTGACAGCTGGCTTATCTGAACTCTTAGCCTGCCAGCTTTTACCATACAAGCTGGTGGAGTCTGATGCTTTCAAAAAAATTTGTATCTATTGGGACACCGCAGTGGAAGGTACCTGGCAGAAATTTATTTTCACAAAAGGCAATCCCAAACCTGAATTCTGTTGTGCGAAATGAAGTAATGGCATGTCTGGCACACAGCGTTGGGGCAAGGGTCCATATGACCACGGATAGCTGGTCTGCAAAGCATGGTTAGGGCAGGTATATTACCTACACTGCGCATTGGGTAAACCTGCTGACGTCTGACAAGCATGGAATGCGTGGCTCTGCAGAAGAGTTGGTGACACCGCCACGACTTGCAGGCAGGCCTGCTGCTACCTCCTCTACTCCTCCTACTCCATCATCTTCCATAACCTCTTTCATAACCTCTTCCTCGGCTGAGTCCTCTTCTGCTTCTGCGTCTTGCTCCACATCAATGGCACCCCTCCAGCTCCCCAGGTACTATTCCACATCCCGGGTATGGCAGTGTCACGCCGTCTTGGGGTTGACTTTCCTGAATGCGGAGAGTCACATCGCACCAGCACTCCTAACCGCCCTGAACGCACAGGTGGATCAGTGGCTGACTCCGCACTAACTGTAGATTGGCAAGGTTGTTTATGACAAGTAATTTGGTGGCGGCATTGAAATTGGGCAAGTGAGGCGCTTGATTTGCGACAGCCGAAACTCCTAATGTTTGACCGCCTGCTCCAACAAGAAAAAGCTGTTAATGAGTATTTGTATGACCGGGGTGCTAGGACAGCCTCTGGGGAGCTGGGGATTTTTTTGCCAAAATACTGGACGCTCATGCGCAATGCAAGTAGGCTCATGCATCCTTTTGAGGAGGTGACAAACCTTGTTAGTCGCACCGAAGGCACCATCAGCGACATCATACCATTTGTTTTCTTCCTGGAGCGTGCCCTGCGAAGAGTGCTGGATCAGGCCATAGATGAGCGTGAAGAGGAAGAGTTGTGGTGTCCATCACCACCACAAACAGCCTTATCAGCATTGCTTGCTGGACCTGCGGCAACACAGGAAGAGGATTGTGAGGAAGAGGAGTCAGAGGAGGAATGTGGCTTTGAGGAGGAGGAGGAGGAGGAGGAGGAAGACCGAGCACAACAGGCATCCCAGGGTGCTCGTTGTTGTCACCTCTCTGGTACCCGTGGTGTTGTACGTGGCTGGGGGGAAGAAGATACCCTCAGTGAGATCAGTGAGGATGAGGAACGGGACATGATTAGCTCGGCATCCAACCTTGTGCAAATGGGTTCTTTCATGCTGTCGTGCCTGTTGAGGGACCCTCGTATAAAAAAGCTGAAGGAGAACGACCTACGCTACTAGACCCCTGGTATAAGCATAAAGTGCCTGAAATGTTACCAAATTTCCGCAAGTCGGAAAGGATGGAGCATTTTAAAAATAAATTAAAAAATATGCTTTACACAGCGTATAAGGGTGATGTCACAGCACAACGGGAATGTAACATTGGAAGAGATGAAAGTAATCCTCCTCCTCCTCCCATGACCACGGCGGCAAGGACAGGATGCTTTCCTGACGTCTTGTTGATGGAGGACATGCGGACCTTTTTAACTCCCATGCATCACCAGAGCCTTTCGGGATCCAGCCTCAGAGAAAGACTCAACCGACAGGTAGCAGACTACCTAGCATTAACTGCGGATCTCGAGGAGCGATGGACCCCTTGACTACTCCGTGTGCAGGATTGACCTGTGGCCTGAGCTATCCCAATTTGCAATTGAACTTCTGGCCTGCCCCGCTTCAAGTGTCCTGTCCGAAAGGACCTTCAGTGCAGCAGGAGGTTTTGTCACTGAGAAGAGAAGTCGCCTAGGTCAAAAAAGCCTTGACTATCTCACCTTTATTAAAATGAATGAGGGATGGATCACGAAGGGACTGACATTGGGCGATACATTTGAGTAAAAAAGGCCTGATGATGAGATGAGCTGACTTGGGCTACAACTGGTACACACGCTGGCTTTTTTTTTCTTATAATGCAGGATGACTTGCTTGACTTATCCGCCAACAACTAGTGTTCAAGCTGCAAGCTTTTAGGGACTTTTTCTAAATGTTTTACAAACATCAATTTTTCTGGCCGCTGCTACAGCAGTGGCTACAATAACCAATTTTTCAGTCATTTGTACATGCCTAATTTTTCTGGCCTCTGCTGCTGCTCTGTGGCTACAAAACTCAAAGCAAAAAATAAGGCACATAACAATGATTAAACTGTTAAGAATAGTACAACTTAACACACCACTCATATCTGGTGGACCATTAAATTACACGCGCAGTGCACCAAATTTGAAGGAGGAAGACCGACCAAGCATCTTTATCCGTCTCTTGGTTGCTCTAAATTATCTCCGGGTTCCATCTATGCCATACCTGTAGTTTATTGTGCAAAAGGGTGGCATATGTGGTGTTTCATGCTGTTGTGCCTGTAGAGGGTTGTGGCCCATGGTATAAAAAGGCTGAAGGAGAACAACCTGTAATGGGTGTCCAAGCACATTTTTTGTAAAATGTTCCCGGTTCCTCTCAATTATCTCCGGGTTCCTCAAATCAATGCCATACCTGTACTCGATTGTGCAAAAGGATGGCATATGTGGTGTTTCATGCTGTTGTGCCTGTTGATGTTTGTGGGCCATCTTATTAAAAGTTAAATGTTCCTGAAACACAGAAAAAAGAGAGAGGCGCTCTTCGTGTAGTATATCCTAAACTGGTGTCACCAGATGTGATAAATAATGGAAATATACTCACAAGCGACGTTGCACCCGCAGTGCAATAACGAGCAGGCTGAAGCTTCAGAGCCGTTCGGCTGACTCGCTTAGGCAATAGACGCTTGGGATCAGATTGAGGCTCTCCACACTGACCACTTCCGATTACGAGCTGGATCCAGGATACCAAACAGCTGGCCGATAGAAGTATAACCCTTGATATGGAAGCTCCAACCAGGCGGAAATCCAAACCGTAAGGGGGTAAAATAAAGATCCAATATCCAGAGCAAGGATAAAACAGTAATTATTTTATTAAAAACAATTAAAATTGTTGCTTAGCAACGCGTTTCTCGGCTGAGTGCCGTTTCCTCAGGCTATATTGTTACACTGAATCCTTGCTCTATTTGTACACCCCCTAAACTAATCAATTGCTATAAATTGCTCACACCCTTAATTGTGATTGACCTATCAAAGCTAGACTTGAATAACAAGCCCATATTGTATCAACCTATGGGAAAAATTTCTGGGTAAAATTACTATAACTAAATGACCAATGTTAGTTATGATTAACCATCTCGTTCTAGGAAGGCTTATGAAACAGCTGCGGCAACATACTGTCGCCTTGTTATGCATTACTAGAATGCTAAATATATTATATACTTCTTTCTACTCTCAACAACCTATGTGTTCCTTAGATCTTAACCATAGGGATACATACGAAAGTGCGTGTGCATTATTATTGCTAATAATAATTTCTGAAATTGTAAAATAACATAATGAGTGTATAACTATATATATATAAAATGTAAAAAACACCCTTTGTAATTTGGACTATTCCATACACATAGATAATTGCAATGATAAAATTCCTTATAACTATAACACATAATTTGGGGTTCTTTACCCATAATACACATGACTAAATAATCTCAATGTGTTATACCACAGTACAATTAATCAGATTTAACAGATTTGGAACTCGAATGCCATATATACTGTTCATAAATATTATAAATAGCCAATGTGATTGTTATACAATTGGTTACTATAATATAATATGAGGCCTCTAACAGTGATACATGATGGAGAACATATTATAAATAGCCAATGTGATTGTTATGCAATTGGTTACTATAATATAATATGAAGCTCCTAACAGTGATACATGATTGAGAACATTATAGACTCTCCGTATCTAAACAGATATTGTGATTAGAGAGGGATATATGCCTACATGCATCTATAAATGTGTGGTAGTGTTTAGTTCCATAATTCCTTTGGGTACCAATATTTGTGATTGTGCTTATCTAAATGTATGTGATGTGAGTAGGCTGGTGATAACTGATAATTTATAATGATATATAATAAACATCTGATGCAATGTTATGATACTAGATCGTGACTAGACTAACTCTCCTAACTAGCAAATATTGCTAATGCCTTGTGTCATCTGAAAACCTTAGTGATTACACTAAGCGTGTCTACTAATATATCTTGTGCAATGTATCTACTAATTTGATGTAGTATTCATAATGTGTGTGTAGTGATGGGACTAACTATATCATGTGAGTTAGTAAGTGAGTGATTTAAGTGCTATAATAGATAGTGAAAATGTCTTGTATCCTGGGTATGTTCATATATAAGTGCAATATTGACATCATGAAAAATAATGTTAATATTAGTGCCAATATAAGTGAATGGGACAAGTGATGAGACCCTGTATGAATACGCTATGGTATTGATATCCTAGTATCCCTATATATCAGAAAGCTGCTAGATCCACATTCAAATTCAACCCAAAGGGATGGATTGTTTTGAGCTTGTGGATCCAGTAGGTTTCTCTCTGCCTAAGCCTTATGAATCGATTATACAAGTGTGATGTGGGAATTTCTTCAATAGGTGTAATCCTATAGCAGTTGGGATTACCTTCATGTTTAGTATGACAATGCGTAATCACACTATGAGATTTTTTATTTCGAAGTATACTGCAGTAATGTTCTGACCATCTGTGGCTAAGGCGTCTAATAGTGCGCCCTATATATTGAATCCCACAGACACAAGATAATAAATAAATGACATAGTGTGAGGCACAAGACATTTTACTTTTAATTTTGTATGATTTCTTATTAACAAAAGATTGAAAAACTACTTTATTGTCCTCAATGTGGTCACACATTTTGCAGTTTCTGACTTTGCACTTGTATGCTCCTTTTTTAACTATGTAGTGAGATTTATGGGGAATGCTTTTAATTTTTGCATTATTCTTATGTTTCACTACCTTACTTGGTGCCAAAATGTTCTTAAAATTAGGTGCTCTTTTATAAACTATCAAGGGTTTATCTCCTATTAACTCAGTTAAAATTGGATCACGTTTCAATATTCTCCAATGTTTGTTAAGAATTTTACTGATAAGATCGTGATTACAATTAAATTGGATAATAAATCTAACTTCTGAAGGTTTAGATGGCTTTCCTGATTCTTTAGACAAATATTGAAAATATTCCTCTCTATTCTCCAATTTAGCACGGTTGTAACTTTGATTTATAATCTTTAAAGGGTAATTTTTTTCAATAAATCTATCTCTCAATATCAGACTTTGTTGCTCATAATCAGACAATTTGTTACAATTGCGTCTTATCCGTTTAAATTGCCCGTATGGGATATTTCTTTTCCATGGGTAATAGTGGTTGCTGGAAAAATCAAGATAGCTGTTGCTATCGACAGTCTTAAAATGTGTATGGCTGTCAATCCCCCCCAGAGTATTTAATGTTAGACATAGATCTAAAAATACCACTGTATCCGGATGTATACAGCTTGTAAAAGTCAGGCCTCTGTCATTATCATTTAAATGATCTACAAATCGTTGTGCTTCTGTACTAGTGCCATTCCATAAAATAATAAGATCATCTATAAATCTGCCATAGTACACCAGGCTCGCCCCAAATTCTGATTCGTAGATATAATGTTGTTCGAACCAGCCCATATATAAGTTTGCAAAACTTGGGGCGAACCTGGTGCCCATGGCAGTACCCCTAATTTGTAAATAGTATTCGTCCTGAAAAATAAAATAATTGTGCTGTAAAATAAATGTAATTAATTGTAATATAAATTGTTTTTGGAGAGGGGGTATATACCAGTCATCTTCCAAAAATGTAGCTACAGCCTTTACACCCAAATTATGAGGAATATTGGAGTACAGGGCTTGTACATCACACGTTATCCATATAGACCCTTGGGGAACCTGTATAGAGTTGAGTTTTTGAAGCAAATCAGAAGAATCTCTGATATAAGAATTAAGATTAACCACATATCTTTGAATAAAATAATCGACATATGCCGAAGAATTCTCTGTTAAGCTACCTATGGCCTGCCACTATCGGCCTCCCCGGGGGATTATTTACATCCTTATGGATTTTGGGGAGGTGATAGTAGAAGGCACAGTTAGGCTCACAAGGGATCAAAAATTATTTTTCTTTTTATTTACAATTCCTTCTTGATAAGCAAATTTAACAAGACCAGTTAATATTTTAAGATAAGCAGAAGTGGGATCTTCGGTAAGAAGGGAATAATAGGATTTATCCTGTAATATTTTATTGGCTTCCTTAAGGTAATCCCCCAGATCCTGGAGGACTATCCCACCCCCCTTATCGGCTTGGCGAATCACCAAATTGGTGTTATTTTTAAGAGAATCCAAAGCTTTTAATTCATTTGGAAATAAATTTTTGTGTTTGGTATTTTTGGGAAGCAATTTGAGTTCCTCTAGTACCAACTCTTTAAAAATTCAATATGGGCATTATTTGATATTTGAGGATTAAAATTAGATTTATTTCTGAAATCTGTTTGTATATAGCCCTCACTTAACTGTTCTAATAAAGTGTCAGGTTCATAGAAAGGAACATTTGATATAGTTCTTGCCTCCATAGAATCTGTCAGGATAGGCCGTGCCTTTAAATCTTTTAATTTACGTTCCGCAAAATATTTTTGCATATTTAGTTTTTGGGTAAATCTGTTAAGATCAACAAATAAGTTAAATATATTATGGGAATTGGAAGGACTAAATGATAGTCCCTTACCCAATAACCTTATTTCGTCATCCGTGAGATCATGACTTGATAAATTAAAAATCCCTTTCTTTAGTCTTTGTAATCTTGCTTTTTTGGAGGAGGTCCCGCGCCCTCTACACCCCGTCTATGAATGGTCTTTTTCCTTTTTGTGCTATTGTTTGTGTAGTCAGGGGTTCTAAATAGCTGGCGATTTTCCTCTGAAACCAAGACTGCTGTCTTGGTCTCTCTTCTAAAAAAAGAGAATTGTCAGAGACACTAGGATAATTACAATTCCTTTGATTAGAAGATAAAGGCGGTCCCCCACTAGCCATGTTTGAATTATCTTCCAATACCTCATATCTATTAGATACGGTGATATTGTGTGAAGGACTTGGTTCATTATGCATTCTAATTGGTGGTTCACGCCTATTGTCAGTGTCATTAAATCTTGAATTATTATGCCATACTGGTTTATTATAATTATTATAGTGTCGTGGGGAATTTTGATATGTGGGGCCATTGGAAGCATGGTGTTGTTTTTGCCAAGTGATATTAGTATAAAAAATAAAAATTCCCCACAACACTATAATAATTATAATAAACCAGTATGGCATAATAATTCAAGATTTAATGACACTGACAATAGGCGTGAACCACCAATTAGAATGCATAATGAACCAAATCCTTCACACAATATCACCGTATCTAATAGATATGAGGTATTGGAAGATAATTCAAACATGGCTAGTGGGGGACCGCCTTTATCTTCTAATCAAAGGAATTGTAATTATCCTAGTGTCTCTGACAATTCTCTTTTTTTAGAAGAGAGACCAAGACAGCAGTCTTGGTCTCAGAGGAAAATCGCCAGCTATTTAGAACCCCTGACTACACAAACAATAGCACAAAAAGGAAAAAGACCATTCATAGACGGGGGTGTAGAGGGTGCGGGACCTCCTCCAAAAAAGCAAGATTACAAAGACTAAAGAAAGGGATTTTTAATTTATCAAGTCATGATCTCATGGATGACGAAATAAGGTTATTGGGTAAGGGACTATCATTTAGTCCTTCCAATTCCCATAATATATTTAACATATTTGTTGATCTTAACAGATTTACCCAAAAACTAAATATGCAAAAATATTTTGCGGAACGTAAATTAAAAGATTTAAAGGCACGGCCTATCCTGACAGATTCTATGGAGGCAAGAACTATATCAAATGTTCCTTTCTATGAACCTGACACTTTATTAGAACAGTTAAGTGAGGGCTATATACAAACAGATTTCAGAAATAAATCTAATTTTAATCCTCAAATATCAAATAATGCCCATATTGAAATTTTTAAAGAGTTGGTACTAGAGGAACTCAAATTGCTTCCCAAAAATACCAAACACAAAAATTTATTTCCAATGAATTAAAAGCTTTGGATTCTCTTAAAATAACACCAATTTGGTGATTCGCCAAGCCGATAAGGGGGGTGGGATAGTCCTCCAGGATCTGGGGGATTCCCTTAAGGAAGCCAATAAAATATTACAGGATAAATCCTATTATTCCCTTCTTACCGAAGATCCCACTTCTGATTATCTTAAAATATTAACTGGTCTTGTTAAATTTGCTTATCAAGAAGGAATTGTAAATAAAAAAGAAAAATAATTTTTGATCCCTTGTGAGCCTAACTGTGCCTTCTACTATCACCTCCCCAAAATCCATAAGGATGTAAATAATCCCCCGGGGAGGCCGATAGTGGCAGGCATAGGTAGCTTAACAGAGAATTCTTCGGCATATGTCGATTATTTATTCAAAGATATGTTGGTTAATCTTAATTCTTATATCAGAGATTCTTCTGATTTGCTTCAAAAACTCAACTCTATACAGGTTCCCCAAGGGTCTATATAGATAACGTGTGATGTACAAGCCCTGTACTCCAATATTCCTCATAATTTGGGTGTAAAGGCTGTAGCTACATTTTTGGAAGATGACTGCTATATACCCCCTCTCCAAAAACAATTTAGACGAATACTATTTACAAATTAGGGGTACTGCCATGGGCACCAGGTTCGCCCCAAGTTTTGCAAACTTATATATGGGCTGGTTCGAACAACATTATATCTACGAATCAGAATTTGGGGCGAGCCTGGTGTACTATGGCAGATTTATAGATGATCTTATTATTTTATGGAATGGCACTAGTACAGAAGCACAACGATTTGTAGATCATTTAAATGATAATGACAGAGGCCTGACTTTTACAAGTTGTATACATCCGGATACAGTGGTATTTTTAGATCTATGTCTAACATTAAATACTCTGGGGGGGATTGACAGCCATACACATTTTAAGACTGTCGATAGCAACAGCTATCTTGATTTTTCCAGCAACCACTATTACCCATGGAAAAGAAATATCCCATACAGGCAATTTAAACGGATAAGACGCAATTGTAACAAATTGTCTGATTATGAGCAACAAAGTGCAAAGTCAGAAACTGCAAAATGTGTGACCACATTGAGGACAATAAAGTAGTTTTTCAATCTTTTGTTAATAAGAAATCATACAAAATTAAAAGTAAAATGTCTTGCGCCTCACACTATGTCATTTATTTATTATCTTGTGTCTGTGGGGTTCAATATATAGGGCGCACTATTAGACGCCTTAGCCACAGATGGTCAGAACATTACTGCAGTATACTTCGAAATAAAAAATCTCATAGTTTGATTACGCATTGTCATACTAAACATGAAGGTAATCCCAACTGCTATAGGATTACACCTATTGAAGAAATTCCCACATCACACTTGTATAATCGATTCATAAGGCTTAGGCAGAGAGAAACCTACTGGATCCACAAGCTCAAAACAATCCATCCCTTTGGGTTGAATTTGAATGTGGATCTAGCAGCCTTCTGATATATAGGGATACTAGGATATCAATACCATAGCGTATTCATACAGGGTCTCATCACTTGTCCCATTCACTTATATTGGCACTAATATTAACATTATTTTTCATGATGTCAATATTGCACTTATATATGAACATACCCAGGATACAAGACATTTTCACTATCTATTATAGCACTTAAATCACTCACTTACTAACTCACATGATAAAGTTAGTCCCATCACTACACACACATTATGAATACTACATCAAATTAGTAGATACATTGCACAAGATATATTAGTAGACACGCTTAGTGTAATCACTAAGGTTTTCAGATGACACAAGGCATTAGCAATATTTGCTAGTTAGGAGAGTTAGTCTAGTCACGATCTAGTATCATAACATTGCATCAGATGTTTATTATATATCATTATAAATTATCAGTTATCACCAGCCTACTCACATCACATACATTTAGATAAGCACAATCACAAATATTGGTACCCAAAGGAATTATGGAACTAAACACTACCACACATTTATAGATGCATGTAGGCATATATCCCTCTCTAATCACAATATCTGTTTAGATACGGAGAGTCTATAATGTTCTCAATCATGTATCACTGTTAGGAGCTTCATATTATATTATAGTAACCAATTGCATAACAATCACATTGGCTATTTATAATATGTTCTCAATCATGTATCACTGTTAGAGGCCTCATATTATATTATAGTAACCAATTGTATAACAATCACATTGGCTATTTATAATATTTATGAACAGTATATATGGCATTCAAGTTCCAAATCTGTTAAATCTGATTAATTGTACTGTGGTATAACACATTGAGATTATTTAGTCATGTGTATTATGGGTAAAGAACCCCAAATTATGTGTTTATAGTTATAAGGAATTTTATCATTGCAATTATCTATGTGTATGGAATAGTCCAAATTACAAAGGGTGTTTTTTACATTTATATATATATAGTTATACACTCATTATGTTATTTACAATTTCAGAAATTATTATTAGCAATAATAATGCACACGCACTTTCGTATGTATCCCTATGGTTAAGATCTAAGGAACACATAGGTTGTTGAGAGTAGAAAGAAGTATATAATATATTTAGCATTCTAGTAATGCATAACAAGGCGACAGTATGTTGCCGCAGCTGTTTCATAAGCCTTCCTAGAACGAGATGGTTAATCATAACTAACATTGGTCATTTAGTTATAGTAATTTTACCCAGAATTTTTTCCTATAGGTTGATACAATATGGGCTTGTTATTCAAGTCTAGCTTTGATAGGTCAATCACAATTAAGGGTGTGAGCAATTTATAGCAATATGATTGTTTAGGGGGTGTACAAATAGAGCAAGGATTCAGTGTAACAATATAGCCTGAGGAAAACGGCACTCAGCCGAGAAACGCGTTGCTAAGCAACAATTTTAATTGTTTTTAATAAAATAATTACTGTTTTATCCTTGCTCTGGATATTGGATCTTTATTTTACCCCCTTACGGTTTGGATTTCCGCCTGGTTGGAGCTTCCATATCAAGGGTTATACTTCTATCGGCCAGCTGTTTGGTATCCTGGATCCAGCTCGTCATCGGAAGTGGTCAGTGTGGAGAGCCTCGATCTGATCCCAAGCGTCTATTGCCTAAGCGAGTCAGCCGAACGGCTCTGAAGCTTCGGCCTGCTCGTTATTGCACTGCGGGTGCAACGTCGCTTGTGAGTATATTTCCAGTATTTATCACATCTGGTGACACCGGTTTAGGATATACTACACGAAGAGCGCCTCTCTCTTTTTTCTGTGTTTCAGGAACATTTAGCATTGATATCTTGGTGGAGAGAGCTGCCCAATCCTCAGCATCAGGATTTGTTTGTTTGGACATTTGCTATTCCAATGTATATTCTGGACTTTACATCAGCACATATTGTTTAAATTGCTTAGTTGATTTTGGCGCACCTCTTTATTTGACACTCACACCCAGCAGGGTAAGGTGTTAGTTTGTTTTGTATATCTTATTAAAAGGGTGAAGGAGAACAAAGTGTACTGGTTGTCCAAGCATCTTTTTCCATCTCCCGGTTCCTAAAAATTATCTCTGGGTTTCTAAAATCAATGCCGTACCTGTACTCTATTGTTCAAAAGGATGCAAAATGTCTGCTTTCCAGCTGTTGTTTCTGTTGAGGGTCCTGGACCCGCTTATAAAAGGGGTGAAGCAGAAAGAAGTGTACTGGGTGTCCAATCATTTTTTTGGTTCAATTTCCTGGTTCCTAAAAATTATCTCTGGGTTTCTAAAATCAATGCTGTACCTGTACTCTATTGTTCAAAAAGATGCCATATGTCCTCTTTCCTGCTGTTGTTTTTGTTGAGGGTCCTGGACCCTCTTATAAAAAGGCTGAAGTAAAAAGAATTGTACTGGGTGTCCAATCATTTTTTTGGTTCAATTTCCCGGTTCCAACAAATTATCTCGCGGGGTTTCTAAAATCAATGCCTTACCTGTAATCTATTGTGCAAAAGGATGCCATATGGTCCTCTTTCCTGCTGTTGTTTCTGTTGAGGGTCCTGGACCCTCTTATAAAAAGGCCGAAGGAGAAAGAAGTGTACTGGGTTGTCCATTCAATGTTTTTTTCTATTTCCTGTTTCCTAAAAATTATCTCTGGTTTCTAAAATCAATGCCTTACCTGTACTCTATTGTTCAAAAGGATGCCATATGTCCTCTTTCCTGCTGCTGTTTTTGTAGAGGGTCCGGGCCCTCTTATAAAAAGGCTGAAGGAGAAAGAAGTGTACTGGTGTCCAATCAATATTTTTTTCTATTTCCTGCTTCCTAAAAATTATCTCAGGGTTTCTAAAATCAATGCCTTACCTGTACTCTATTGTTCAAAATGATGTCATATGTCCTCTTTCCTGCTGTTGTTTTTGTTGAGGGTCCTGGAGCCTCTTATAAAAAGGCTGAAGAAGAAAGAAGTGTACTGGGTGTCCAATCATTTTTTTGGTTCAATTTCCCGGTTCCAACAAATTATCTCTGGGTTTCTAAAATCAATGCCTTACCTGTAATCTATTGTTCAAAAGGATGCCATATGTCCTCTTTCCTGATGTTGTTTCTGTTAAGGGTCCTGGACCCTCTTATTAAAATGCCGAAGGAGAAATAAGTGTACTGGGTGTCCAATCAATGTTTTTTCTATTTCCCGTTTCCTAAAAATTATCTCTGGGTTTCTAAAATCAATGCCTTACCTGTACTCTATTGTTCAAAAGGATGCCATATGTCCTATTTCCTGCGTTGTTTTTGTTGAGGGTCCGGAACCATCTTATAAAAAGTCGAAGGCGAACAACCTGTACTGTACTGGGTGTCCAAGCATGGTTTTTAGTTAAATTTCACGGTTCCTAAAAATTATCTCTGTGTTCCTAAAATCAATGCCATACCTGTACTCTATTGTTCTAAAGGATGGCATAGGTGGTGTTTCCTGCTGTTGTGGCTGTTGAGGTTCGTGGGCCATCGTATAAAATGGCTGAAGGAGAACGACCTGTACTGCCTTGCTGCTCCTTTTAGGCAGGCCATCTCTTTGCATACATGCCCACAGACTCTGTAACGGATGCCTCTTTTAGGGAGAGATGCAGCCATAATGCAGGGTCAGAACCTCTGCCTGCAACTGGTATACTCAATTTGCGAAAGGAAGTAACCTTACCATGGTTCCCTGACCGCACGTCTTGTTATATTTTGGTGAGGGTAATCATGATGCCCATGTAGACCACCCCCGAGAGGCCTGGAAGTAACAGGGATTAAAGTGCTAAGAATAGTACTAATAATTTTCACAACCGAGTTAGCCATGTGTCTTAGTCCAAGACTGCATGCCTTTTTTTTTGGTTTGGTGCGGCTAATCATGCAGGCCATATAGACCTCCCACCATTCGGTGTTGTAACAGGTATTAAACTAATAAGAACAGTAATACCAAAATAAAGCCAATTAACAGGCTTTGAAGAGCCAAGGTTTTATTGTTGTACTATGTTAGGCTAAATATGATGACCATGTAGACCACCCCCGAGAGGCCTGGAAGTAACAGGGATGAAAGTGCTAACAATAGTACTACTTTAAACAACCGAGTTAGCCATGGGTCTTAGTCCAAGACCGCATGCCTTTTTTTTTGGTTTGGTGCGGCTAATCATGTAGGCCATATAGAGCTCCCACCATTCGGTGTTGTAACAGATATTAAACTAATAAGAACAGTACTACCAAAATAAAGCCAATTAACAGGCTTTGAAGAGCCAAGGTTTTATTGTTGTACTATGTTAGGCTAAACATGATGGCCATGTAGACCACCCCCGAGAGGCCTTGAAGTTACAGGGATGAAAGTGCTAAGAATAGTACTACTTTACACAACCGAGTTAGCCATGGGTATTAGTCCAAGACCGCATGTCTTTTTTTTTGGTTGGGTGTGGCTAATCATGCAGGCCATATAGACCTCCCACCATTCGGTGTTGTAACAGGTATTAAACTAATAATAAATAGTACTACTTAAAACAAAACCTAGTTACCATGGTCTCAGACCGCATGTCTTATTGTTATATTTTGTTAAGGTAATCCTGATGGCCATGTAGACCACCCCTGAGAGGCCTTGAAGTTACAGGGATGAAAGTGCTAAGAATAGTACTACTTTAAACAACCGAGTTAGCCATGGGTCTTAGTCCCAAGACTGCATGCCTTTTTTTGTTGGGGGTGCAGCTAATCATGCAGGCCATATAGACCTCCCACCATTCGGTGTTGTAACAGGTATTAAACTAATAAGAACAGTACTACCAAAATACAGCCAATTAACAGGCTTTCAAGAGCCAAGGTTTTATTGTTGTACTTTGTAAGGCTAATCATGATGGCCATGTAGACCACCCCCGAGAGGCCTTGAAGTAACAGGGATGAAAGTGCTAAGAATAGTACTACTTTACACAACCGAGTTAGCCATGGGTCTTAGTCCAAGACCGCATGCCTTTTTTATGGTTGAGTGCGGCTAATCATGCAGGCCATATAGACCTCCCACCATTCGATGTTGTAACAGGTATTAAACTAATAAGAACAGTACTACTTAACACAACCTAGTGACCATGGGTCCCAGACCGCATGTCTTATTGTTATATTTTGTTAAGGTAATCATGATGGCCATGTAGACCACCCCTGAGAGGCCTTGAAGTAACAGGGATTAAAGTGCTAAGAATAGTACTACTTTAAACAACCGAGATAGCCATGGGTCTTAGTCCAAGACCGCATGCCTTTTTTTTTGGCCATATAGACCTCCCACCATTCGGTGTTGTAACAGGTATTAAACTAATAAGAATAGTACTACTTAAAACAAAACCTAGTTACCATGGGTCCCAGACCGCATGTCTTATTGTTATATTTTGTTAAGGTAATCATGATGGCCATGTAGACCACCCCTGAGAGGCCTTGAAGTAACAGGGATGAAAGTGCTAAGAATAGTACTACTTTACACAACCGAGTTAGCCATGGGTCTTAGTCCAAGACCGCATGCCTTTTTTTTTGGTTTGGTGCGGCTAATCATGCAGGCCATATAGACCTCCGACAATACAGTTTTGTAACAGGTATTAAACTAACAAGAACAGTACTACTTAACACAACCTAGTTACCATGGGTCCCAGACTGCATGTTTTGTTGTTGTACTTTGTTAGAATAATCATGATGGCCATGTAGACCTCCCCCGAGAGGCCTGGAAGTAACAGGGATGAAAGTGCTAATAATAGTACTACTTTACACAACCGAGTAAGCCATGGGTCTTAGTCCAAGACCGCATGCTTTTTTTTTTTGGTTGGGTGCGGCTAATCATGCAGGCCATATAGACCTCCCACGATAGGGTGAGTAACAGGTATTAAAATGCTAAGAACACTACCGAGTTAGCCATGGGTCTTAGTCCAAGACCGCATGCCTTTTTTTTTGGTTTGGTGCGGCTAATCATGCAGGCCATATAGACCTCCGACAATACAGTTTTGTAACAGGTATTAAACTAACAAGAACAGTACTACTTAACACAACCTAGTTACCATGGGTCCCAGACTGCATGTGTTGTTGTTGTACTTTGTTAGACCACCCCCGAGAGGCCTTGAAGTTACAGGGATGAAAGTTCTAAGAATAGTACTACTTTACACAACCGAGTTAGCCATGGGTCTTAGTCCAAGACCGCATGCCTTTTTTTTTGGGTTGAGTGCGGCTAATCATGCAGGGCCATATAGACCTCCCACCATTCGGTGTTGTAACAAGTATTAAACTAATAAGAACAGTACTACTTAACACAACCTAGTGACCATGGGTCCCAGACCGCATGTCTTATTGTTATATTTTGTTAAGGTAATCATGATGGCCATGTAGACCACCCCTGAGAGGCCTTTGAAGTAACAGGGATTAAAGTGCTAAGAATAGTACTACTTTACACAACCGAGTTAGCCATGGGGTCTTAGTCCAAGACCGCATGCCTTTTTTTTGGTTTGGTGGCGGCTAAGCATGCAGGCCATATAGACCTCCGACAATACAGTTTTTGGTAACAGGTATTAAACTAACAAGAACAGTACTACTTAACACAACCTAGTTACCATGGGTCCCAGACTGCATGTTTTGGTTGTTGTACTTTGTTAGAATAATCATGATGGCCATGTAGACCTCCCCCGAGAGGCCTGGAAGTAACAGGGATGAAAGTGCTAATAATAGTACTACTTTACACAACCGAGTAAGCCATGGGTCTGTAGTCCAAGACCGCATTGCTTTTTTTTTTTTAGTTGGGGTGCGGCTAATCATGCAGGCCATATAGACCTCCCACGATACGGTGAGTAACAGGTATTAAAATGCTAAGAACAGTACTACTTAACACAACCTACTTACCATGGGTCCCAGACCGCATGTCTTGTTATTATATTTTGTAAGGGGTAATCATGATGGCCATGTAGACCTCCCCCCGAGAGGCCTGGAAGTAACAGGGATGAAAGTGCTAATAATAGTACTACTTTACACAACCGAGTAAGCCATGGGTCTTAGTCCAAGACCGCAGGCTTTTTTTTTTTGGTTGGGTGCGGCTAATCATGCAGGCCATATAGACCTCCCACGATAGGGTGAGTAACAGGTATTAAAATGCTAAGAACACTACCGAGTTAGCCATGGGTCTTAGTCCAAGACCGCATTGCCTTTTTTTTTGGTTTGGTGCGGCTAATCATGCAGGCCATAGAGACCTCCGACAATACAGTTTGTAACAGGTATTAAACTAACAAGAACAGTACTACTTAACACAACCTAGTTACCATGGGTCCCAGACTGCATGTGTTGTTGTTGTACTTTGTTAGACCACCCCCGAGAGGCCTTGAAGTTACAGGGATGAAAGTTCTAAGAATAGTACTACTTTACACAACCGAGTTAGCCATGGGTCTTAGTCCAAGACCGCATGCCTTTTTTTTGGTTGAGTGCGGCTAATCATGCAGGCCATATAGACCTCCCACCATTCGGTGTTGTAACAAGTATTAAACTAATAAGAACAGTACTACTTAACACAACCTAGTGACCATGGGTCCCAGACCGCATGTCTTATTGTTATATTTTGTTAAGGTAATCATGATGGCCATGTAGACCACCCCTGAGAGGCCTTGAAGTAACAGGGATTAAAGTGCTAAGAATAGTACTACTTTACACAACCGAGTTAGCCATGGGTCTTAGTCCAAGACCGCATGCCTTTTTTTTTTTGTTTGGTGCGGCTAATCATGCAGGCCATATAGACCTCCGACAATACAGTTTTGTAACAGGTATTAAACTAACAAGAACAGTACTTACTTAACACAACCTAGTTACCATGGGTCCCCAGACTGCATGTTTTGTTGTTGTACTTTGTTAGAATAATCATGATGGCCATGTAGACCTCCCCCGAGAGGCCTGGAAGTAACAGGGATGAAAGTGCTAATAATAGTACTACTTTACACAACCGAGTAAGCCATGGGTCTTAGTCCAAGACCGCATGCTTTTTTTTTTTTAGTTGGGTGCGGCTAATCATGCAGGCCATATAGACCTCCCACGATAGGGTGAGTAACAGGTATTAAAATGCTAAGAACAGTACTACTTAACACAACCTACTTACCATGGGTCACAGACTGCATGTCTTGTTATTATATTTTGTAAGGGTAATCATGAAGGCCATATAGACCTCCCCCGATAGGGTGAGTAACAGGTATTAAAATGCTAAGAACAGTACTACTTAACACAACCTTACCATGGGTCCCAGAGCATATGTCTTATTATTATATTTTGTTAGGGGTAATTATGCAGGCCATATAGACCTCCCCCGATAGGGGTGAGTAACAGGTATTAAAATGCTAAGAACAGTACTACTTAACACAACCTTACCATGGGTCCCAGACCCAGAGCAGATGTCTTATTATTATAATTTGTAAGGGGTAATCATGCAGGCCGTATAGACCTCCCCCGATAGGGGGAGTTACAGAGATTAAAGTGCTAAGAATAGTACTACTTAAAACACAACCTAGTTACCATGGGTCCCAGACAGCATGTCTTATTATTATATTTTGTCAGGGTAATCAGGCAGGCCATATAGACCTCCCCCGATAGGGGGGGTAACAGGGATTAAAGTGCTTTGAAAAGTACTACTTAACACAACCTAAATATTTTACTTTGTCAGGGTAATTATATATCTAACAAATCTATCTATTTCTCTTCTGTCGATTCTATCTAACTATCAATCTATGTATTTCTATCTATCCTATCTATCTTCTGTCCGGACTGTTTTGAGACAGCCACTTGTGTTTTGGACAAATTTGAAGTAGGAGGACAGACCAATCACAGGGATTAAACTGGGAAGAATAGTAATACTTAAGAAAACCTAGTTATACCAGAACCACCATGGGTCCCAGACCGCATGTTTTGTTATTATAGTTTGTCAGGGTATTCATGCAGGCCACATAGACCTCCCCCGATAGGGGGAGTAACAGGGATTAAAGTGCTTTGAAAAGTACTACTTAACACAACCTAGTTACCATGGGTCCCAGACCGCGTGTCTTGTTGTTATACTTTGTCAGGGTAATCATGCAGGCCATATAGACCTCCCCCGATAGGAGGAGTTACAGGGATGAAAGTGCTAAGAATAGTACTACTTTACACAACCTAGTTACCATGGGTCCCAGACCGCATGTTTAATTATTATACTTTGTCAGGGTAGTCATATATTTAACAAATCAATCTATTTCTCTTCTATCGATTCTATCTAACTATCAATCTATTTATATATATATATATCCTATCTACCTATCTTCTGTCCAGACTGTTTTGAGACAGCCACTTGTGTTTTGGACAAATTTGAAGTAGGAGGACAGACCAATCACAGGGATTAAACTGCGAAGAATAGTAAGAAAACCTAGTTATACCAGTACCATCATGGGTCCCAGACTGCATGTTTTGTTGTTATATGAATTTTGTGGGAATTTTAGGTGATTTAGGCCCTTTATGGGTTAAAAGCAGACTCTGCTTCAACTATGTAATTTTCCATGGGAGTTTTGCCATGGATCCCCCTCCAGCATGCCACAGTCCCGGTGTTAGTCCCCTTGAAACAACTTTTCCATCACTATTGTGGCCAGAAAGAGTCCTTGTAGGTTTTAAAGTTCGCCTGCCTATTGATGTCAATGGCAGTTCACGCGGTTCGCCGGTTCACAAACAATACCAGAAGTTCGAGTCCGCCGTTCGCAAACCGAAATTTTTAAGTTTGCGACATCACTATTTATATTTTGCATATGGGGTTGTGTGGCATCCTGCCTCTGAGACATGCATATTTTTTGTATCGTCAACTATGATATATTATATATATGATAATATTTAATATATATTTATATTAACTATGGTTAATAAAAAATTTGGACTTAAACTAAAGATGTGCTGAACTTCCTGTCTTTTTTGAAGTCCTTAGTACTTAAGGTGTTCTAGCTCACTATATCTAAAGGGTGAGCTTTTTTATATAAATATTCATGCTTAAGGGTCTGCACCAATCAAATGTACTATTTGAATATATATGTCCAACGTATCCTATCACTTATGCCGCTTGTTTTGTGTCATTCTATATATATTTATATATATGTCTATATATGTGTACATATGTATTAATGTATTTATATGTGTATATATGTTTTTACAGACATAGATACACATATAAACACGTAAATACATATATAGACGCATGGAAAATTAAATATTCATATTTTCATGTCGGGTTAGCGCTAATGAGAATATGTGATGGTGCAAGAGTGGGGAGTTTTTTCAATTTTTTGTAGTCTATTGACTTCTATGGGGGAATACGTGAACGGGCGCGTGATAATCTTAATTTTAGCGGACTTTTTGCTATAACAAAAACACAAAATACCGCTCCACTTGTAATCAGGCCCAAAATGTTTATTTTATGATTCAAACAGAACATGCAATTTCTATTAATAAATCTTTGTTCTTAGATATCTTTTGTTGAAAATCAGTTTTTCAAGAATGTTATACATTGGAAAAAGCACTAGATGGCAGCACTATTTCATGCTATGTAGTTCTCCAGCCACCTACCTAGGTATCTCTAGAACAAAGAATACCATGGGAACAAAATAAATTTGACAATAGAAGTAAATTGGAGAGTTTTTTTAAACTTGTATTATCCATCTAAATTACAAAAGAAAATAGTTAAGTTTCATATTCCTTTAAATTAAATAGTTAATAACTATTTAATAACTATTCTACCTAGTTAAAATAAATACAACCTTACCTGTAAAATAAAAATAAACCCTAAGCTAGCTACAATGTAACTATTAGTTATATTGTAGCTAGCTTAAAGGGCCACTAAACCCAAAATCTTTCTTTCTTGATTCAGATAGAGAATACAAATTTAAACAACATTACAATTTACTTCTATTATTTATTTTGCTTAATTTTGTAGATATCCTTATTTGAAGAAAAAGCAATGCACATGGGTGAGCCAATCACATGAGGCCTCTATGTGCAGCAACCAATCAGCAGCTACTGAGCATATCTAGATATGCTTTTCAGCAAAGAATATCAAGTCAATAAAAAAAATTAGATAATAGAAGTAAATTAAAAAGATGTTTAAAATTGCATTCTCTTTCTAAATCATGAAAGAAAAAATGTGGGTTTCATGTCCCTTTAAAGGGACCTATAACACCTTATAAAAATTGTTTAAACTAACTTATACTTACTAATAATAACAAACTAAGTATTAATCCATATCCTTGATGCTCAGTTTACCCTAAACAGTTCAAGAAGAGTGTCTTCAATCAGACTGCTGATCCAGCGCTTGGTAATGCTATGTATGCCGCCATATTGCCACACGGGCACAGCAGTCATGTGATGTGCATGGCAGATAATGGTATAAATAAAGTTAAGAGGATTATCAGAATGCTCCCTCACTGTGGTGCTAATCAAGTGCTGTATAAACATCATGTGTGCCTCATTCATATAAATAAACATTCAGTTTGTGCATTCATTGTTTTAAAATCAAAGCACTGTGTTTTTTTCTGTGTTAGAAGAAAGAGAAATGTTTATTTTTGCAAATAGCAAGCTACACGGGGAGGAGGAAGGAGGGGGAGAGTAAATCTTACAGAGGTGTGACAATTTATGGACCTAAATCATACCTGAAATAATCTATATTAAAAAAAAAAAATAAAGTTAATTTTACAAGAATTGCATACATAAAAATCATTGGGAAGCTTGTACACCAACATGTACTGTTTGCTTAACATGTGGAGTCCTCCATGGGTTTGCTACCACAAGGGTCAAGTCACTCCCTTACTATTTTGCATGGGGACGAGGAAGGAGGGGGAGAGGCATGCTCCGTGTGAAGAAGGCAGCTGAATACAGATGTATTTACATTTTACTACAAGATTTATGCACTAAGGGGTCGATCCGCTAAAAATCGTCGCCCGCAAAAGTTGGCGACGCCAATATTTGCGCGGGTTTGGTATCCTATATACGGCGTAACCTAGAAGTTACGCGCATATATTTCTGCCTTCGCCCGTAGTTTTTTGGGCCATAGGCAGGTATACCAAACCCGCGCAATTTGGTATCCAATATACAGCGTAAGGACTTATGTGGCGAAAATGGAGAAATCTTACTCCATTTTCACCTCGCCACAAAAAGCAGCCGTAAGAAGCCTTACGCTGACTATTGGAGCCCCGTAACTCCCTAAACTGGCTGCTAAAATAAACCTAACACCTAACGCATGCGCAATGTCTATCTCCCTGTCAACCCCGATCTTCTAAAATAAACCTAACACCTAACGCATGCGCAATGTCTATCTCCCTGTCAACCGCGATCCCCGCCGCAATCCCTAATAAAGTATTTAACCCCTAAACCGCCGCCATCTACGTAAACTAACCCCCTACTGTGAGCCCCTAAAACCGCCACCATCTAACTGATCTATCCCCTAATGTGAACCCCTAAAACCGCCACCATCTAACTGATCTATCCCCTAATGTGAACCCCTTACAACCCGCCGCCATCTATATTAAAATTATTAACCCCTAATTTAATCTACCTACCCCCGCCGCCAGCTATATTATCTATATTAACCCTAAGTATATTATAGTTAATATAGTTATTACATTATATATATTAACTATATTAACCCTAATTAGATAGGGTTAATATAGTTAATATAGTTACTATAGTATTTATATTAACTATATTAACTCTATCTAACCCTAACACCCCTAACTAAATTCTTATTAAATAAATCTAATTCATATTATAAACTAAAATATTCCTATTTAAATCTAAATACTTACCTATAAAATAAACCCTAAGATAGCTACAATATAATTAATAATTACATTATAGCTATGTTAGGGTTTATATTTATTTTACAGGTAAATTGTTAATTATTTTAACTAGGTATAATAGCTATTAAATAGTTATTACCTATTTAATAGCTACCTAGTTAAAATAATTACCCAAATTACCTGTAAATAAATCCTAACCTAAGTTACAAATACACCTACACTATCAATAAATTAAATAAACTACAAATATCTATCTAAAAATACAATTAAATTAACTAAACTAAATTACAAAAAAAAAAAAAACACTAAATTACAAAAAATAAAAAAAAAGATTGCAAGATTTTTAAGCTAATTACACCTATTCTAAGCCCCCTAATAAAATAATAAAGCCCCCCAAAATAAAAAAAATTCCCTACCCTATTCTAAATTAAAAAAGTTCAAAGCTCTTTTACCTTACCAGCCCTTAAAAGGGCCTTTTGTGGGGGCATGCCCCAAAGAAAACTGCTCTTTTGCCTGAAAAAAAAACACAATACCACCCCCCAACATTACAACCCACCACCCAAATACCCCTAATCTAACCCAAACCCCCCTTAAATAAACCTAACACTACCCCCCTTAAGATCTCCCTACCTTGTCTTCACCACACCGGGCCGAACTCCTCATCCGATCCGGGCGATGTGTTCCAGCAAGCGGCAGTGAAGTTTTCTTCCATCCGGGCGATGTCTTGAAGCAAGCGGCAATCGGATTGAACTTGAATCTGATTGGCTGATTCAATCAGCCAATCAGATTTTTCTACCTTAATTCCGATGGCTGATAGAAATCCTATCAGCCAATCGGAATTTGACGGACGCCATCTTGGATGACGTCATTTAAAGGAACCTCATACGTCGGGAAGGTCGTCGTGCCGGAAGGAATGCTCCGCGGCGGAGGAGCGAAGGAAGAAGATTGAAGATGCCGATTTGCTTGAAGACATCGCCGATGGAAGAAGACTCTCTGCCACTTGCTGGAACACATCGCCCGGATGGAAGAAGACTTCACTGCCGCTTGCTGGAACACATCGCCCGGATCGATGAGGAGTTCGGCCCGGTGTGGTGAAGACAAGGTAGGGAGATCTTCAGGGGGGTAGTGTTAGGTTTATTTAAGGGGGTTTTGGGTTAGATTAGCGGTATGTGGGTGGTGGGTTGTAATGTTGGGGGGTGGTATTGTGTTTTTTTTGCAGGCAAAAGAGCAGTTTTCTTTGGGGCCCTTTTAAGGGCTGGTAAGGTAAAAGAGCTTTGAACTTTTTTTAATTTAGAATAGGGTAGGGAATTCTTTTATTTTGGGGGGCTTTATTATTTTATTAGGGGGCTTAGAATAGGTGTAATTAGCTTAAAAATCTTGTAATCTTTTTTTTATTTTTTGTAATTTAGTGTTTTTTTTTTTGTAATTTAGTTTAGTTTATTTAATTGTATTTTTAGATAGATATTTGTAGTTTATTTAATTTATTGATAGTGTAGGTGTATTTGTAACTTAGGTTAGGATTTATTTTACAGGTAATTGGGTAATTATTTTAACTAGGTAGCGATTAAATAGGTAATAACTATTTAATAGCTATTATACCTAGTTAAAATAATTAACAATTTACCTGTAAAATAAATATAAACCCTATCATAGCTATAATGTAATTATTAATTACATTGTAGCTATCTTAGGGTTTATTTTATAGGTAAGTATTTAGATTTAAATAGGAATATTTTAATTAATAATATTAATATTAGATTTATGTTAATAAGAGTTTAGTTAGGATGTTACAGTTAGATAGGGTTATTATACTTAATATATATATAATATAATAACAATATTAACTATATTAACCCTAATATAATTAGGGTTAATATAGTTAATATATATAATATAATAACTAGATTAACCCTAATATAATTAGGGTTAATTAGTTAATATAGGTGGCCGCGGTGTATGGGGATGTAGATTGTAGGGCAAAAGAGCAGTTTACTTTGTGACAAAGCCCCGCCAAAAGCCCTTTTAAGGGCTGGCAAAAGAGCTGTTACTTTGGGGGCAATGCCACGCAAAAAGCCCTTTTCAGGGCTATTTGTAGGGTTAGACTTAGGTTTAGTGGTAGGGATAGTTTAGTATTTTAGGGGGTTAAATAATTAAATATAGATGGCGGTGGGGATTAGATTAGGGGTTAATAATTTTAAAAATAGATAGCGGCGGGGTAGGGGCTCACTTTAGGGGTAGGTAAGGTAGATGGCGGCGGTGTTAGGGGCTCACTTTAGGGGGTTAGAGATTTAATATAGCTGGCGGCGGTTTAGGGGTTAATAACTTTATTAGGTAGCGGCGGGCACCGGGAGCGGCGGTTTAGGGGTTAATACATAGTTTATTGTTAGGCTAGTGAGGGGGGATAGCGGATAGAGGGTTAGACGTGTCGGGCTATGTTAGGGAGGCGTGTTAGACAGTGCGGGTGATTTAGACTTTAGTCAGGTTTTGTAGGCGCCGGCAGTTTCTAACGTGCCGTAAGTCACTGGCGACGCCAGAAATTTGTACTTGCGCAGATTTCTGGACATCGCTGGTTTGTCAGACTTACGGCACGTTAGCATCTGACGGTGACATATATGGGATAGCTCGAGTTGCGAGCTTAAACTGCGGGCGACGCGGGTTCCCTTGCTTGCGCCACAAACTACGATCTATATCGGATCGACCCCTAAGTGTAAGTATCTTTTCAATGTCTAGTCTGTAAAATGTTTGAAGTACTGTGTTATCCAGCTGCCTTCTTCCCATGGAGCATGCCCCTCCTTCCTCCTCCCCTCTCCTCCCGGTGTAGCTTGCTAATCTATGGCAATAAGTGCATAAATCTTGTAGTAGAACTAAATACAGCGTTATTCAGCTATGAGCATGCCTCTCCCCCTCCTTCCTCCTCCCTAATCCCCGTGTAGCTAGCTATTAGCAAAAATAAACATTCCTCTAGCTGTGGAGACGTATTTCTTCTAACACAGAAAAAAACCACAGTGCTTTGATTTTAAAACAATGAATGCACAAACTGAATGTTTATTTATATGAATGAGGCACATATGATGTTTATACAGCACTCGATTAGCACCACAGTGAGGGTGCATTCTGATAATCCTCTTAACTTTATTTATACAATTATCTGTCATTCACATCATGTGACTACTGCCTGTGAGCAACGTGCGTTACAACATGGCAGGATACATAGCAGCATTGAGCTCAGTATCACCATTCTGTTTGACAACACTCTTCTTGAATAAAATGGGGGTAAGCTGCACAGATTGCCTAAATATCAATTTTTTCTAGATTTGGAGTACATTTATGAATTAAAAGCAGAAGTTAGTTTGCAGAATTTGCAACAGGTGTTTAGTGTCCCTTTAAGGTTTATTTTACAGGTAAGTATTTAGTTTTAAATAGGAATTATTTAGGTAATGATAGGAATTTTTAGTCAGATTTATTTAAATTATATTTCAATTAGGGGGAGTTAGGGTTAGACTTAGGTTTAGGGGTTAATACATTTAGTATAGTGGCGGCGACGTTGGGGGGGTGGCAGATTAGGTGTTAATAAATGTAGGTAGGTGGCGGGCGATGTTAGGGATGGCAGATTAGGGGTTAATAATATTTAACTAATGTTTGCGAGGCGGGAGTGCGACAGTTTAGGGGTTAATATGTTTTTTATAGTTGGTGGCGACGTTGGGGGCAGCAGATTAGGGGTTCATAAATATAATGTAGGTGGCGGCAGTGACCGATGCGGGCGGGCCTCGGTTTAGGGGTTAATAGGTAGTTTATGGGTGTTAGTGTACTTTTTAGCACTTTAGTTATGAGTTTTATGTTACAGCGTTGTACCATAAAACTCTTAACTACTGACTTTTAAATACATTAGGACTCTTGACGGGGTAGGGTGTACCGCTCACATTTTGGCCTCCCAGGACAGACTCGTAATACTGGCGCTATGGAAATCCCATAGAAAAAAGACTTTACAAAGTTTATGTAATTCGTTTTGGGGGGAAGGCCAAAAAGTGTGCGGTGACCCTAAACCTGCAAGACTTGTAATACCAGCGGGCGTAAAAAAGCAGCGTTAGGACCTGTTAATCTAGCCGATTATTAACACATTATTAACACATTATTTGATGTTTTACTTTGTGAATTAAATCTGATGACTGCAACACACTCCAAAAAACTTTGAATGTTTACCACTGTGTAACATCACCTTTTTTTTTAATAACACTTATTAAGCGTTTGGGCACTGAAGACACCAGTTGGTTACGTTTTGAAAGCAAAATATTCCCCCATTCATTCCTTATGCATATCTTCAGCTGTACAGCTGTACGGGGCCTTAGTTGCCTTATTTAGCACTTAATAAAGTGCCACACATTCTCAACCAGAGACAGGTCAGAACTGCAGGCAGGCTATGCTAGCACCCGCACTCTCTCCTTACGCAACCCTGTGCTTGTAATGTGGGTAGAATTCGGTTTGGCGTAGGTCCTGCTTGAAAATGTAGGGATGTCTCTGGAAAAGACGACGTCTGGATGGCAGCATATTTTGCTCCAAAATGTATACAAATCATTCTGCATTAATGGTGCCCTCACAGATGTGCAAGTTACCAATGCCATGGACACTGACCCCCCCCCCCCCCAAGTACCATGACAGACCTTGGCTTTTTGACCTGACACTCATAACAACTTAGATGGTGCTTTTCCTCTTTGGTTTGTTAAGCAAAAGAAGATGTATATGGGCTAGATGCAACAATAATTTTGGCAAATATTTCAAGAAGAGTGGATACTTCTTTTCTTTATGCACAAAAACGTTGTTGGAAGAATTCATGCAGAATTGAATATGGCAAAAAGGAATGCAACCTTTTATTTTATTGCTTTAATTATATTTGTGCCAAGGACTGGAGTTTAAACAAATTTAATAAATTGTATCTACCTCAAAATGACTCAGAATACCCTACCATGTACTCTCCCCTGCTGCAGGGGTTGGGAGGGTGATGACTGCAGCAGGGGAGAGTGCATGGTAGGGTATTCTGAGATACATCTTCTTTTGTTTAACAAACAGGTGAGGGAGAGTGCAGTTGGTATAGGGTTGTTGAGGTGAGGTATATATTTTTCAATATGACAATTATAAGACAAACAGTGAACAGATATACAATATGTGCCGCAGATGAGCATGACGGTGAATACTGTGGAATCTTTGGAGACAAAAGCAGTTTAAAAAAGAGTGGAAGATTAATATTTAGTGATGTCGCGAATAGTTCGCCGGCGAATAGTTCCCAGCGAACATAGCTTGTTCGCGTTCGCCGCAGCGGGCGAACATATGCGATGTTTGATCCGCCCCTATTCGTCATCATTGAGTAAACTTTGACCCTGTAACTCACAGTCAGCAGACACATTCCAGCAAATCAGCAGCAGACCCTCCCTCCCAGACCCTCCCACCTCCTGGACAGCATCCATTTTAGATTCATTCGGAAGCTGCATTCTTAGTGAGAGGAGGGACAGTGTAGCTGCTGCTGATTTAATAGGGAAATCGATAGCTAGGCTAGTGTATTCAGTGTCCACTACAGTCCTGAAGGACTCATCTGATCTCTGCTATAAGGACAGCACCCCAAAAAGACAATTTTAGGGCTAGAACATCAGTCTGCTTTTTTTTTTTTCCCTGTGTAATCTAATTGCAGTTGCCTGCCTGCCAGCGTGTGTGTCAGACTCACAGCGTATACTGTGCCCACTTGCCCAGTGCCACCACTTATATCTGGTGTCACAATAGCTTGCATTTAAAAAAGAAAACATTTTTTTTTTTTACTGTAATATAATAGCAGTCAGTTTCCTTCACACGTGTGCGTTTCAGTGCCTGCCAGTGCACAGTGTCACCCCAGTGCAACTCATATCTGGTGTAACAGTAGTGTACATTTAAAAAAAACAAAACAATTTTTTGACTGTGAAATAATAGCAGTCAGTTTCCTTCACACGTGTGCGTTTCAGTGCCTGCCAGGGCACAGTGTCACCCAGTGCAACTCATATCTGGTGTAACAGTAGTGTACATTTAAAAAAAAAAAACACTTTTTTGAATGTGAAATAATAGCAGTCAGTTTCCTTCACCGTGTGCGTTTCAGTGCCTGCCAGGGCACAGTGTCACCCCAGTGCAACTCATATCTGGTGTAACAGTAGTGTACAATTAAAAAAAAAAAAAACCCTTTTTTTTAAATGTGAAATAATAGCAGTCAGTTTCCTTCACACGTGTGCGTTTCAGTGCCTGCCAGGGCACAGTGTCACCCCAGTGCAACTCATATCTGGTGTAACAGTAGTGTACATTTAAAAAAAACAAAACACTTTTTTGACTGTGAAATAATAGCAATCAGTTTCCTTCACACGTGTGCATTTCAGTGCCTGCTAGCGCACAGTGTCACCCCAGTGCAATTCATATCTGGTGTAACAGTAGTGTACATTTTTTAAAAAAAACACTTTTTTGACTGTGAAATAATAGCAGTCAGTTTCCTTCAGACGTGTGCGTTTCAGTGCCTGCCAGGGCATAGTGTCACCCCAGTGCAACTCATATCTGGTGTAACAGTAGGGTACATTTAAAAAAAAAAACACTTTTTTGACTGTGAAATAATAGCAGTCAGTTTCCTTCACACGTGTGCGTTTCAGTGCCTGCCAGGACACAGTGTCACCCCAGTGCAACTCATATCTGGTGTAACAGTAGGGTACATCCTATATAATAAAAGGCCAAGTGTGTTTGTCCGAAGCTGTCATGCGCAGTAGACAGCACAGCACGAGGACAAACACACCTGGCCTTTGAGAGTCCCTAAGTCTCTGCTCTGCAGTGCGAGCAGAAGCGTGCGTGACCGAGCGTGGCCGGGGGCGTGGCCGAGCGTGAAGGGGGCATGGCCGAGCGCGAGGGCCATGAGGGGGTGTGGCCGATCGTGAAGGGGCGGGGCCAGGCGGGCCGTGCAGTCTGAGAGCTCAAAACAGCTCAAAAGATGGGAGAGAGGGGGTAGGGAAAAGATAAGAAAGGTGAGAGAGAGTTCAAGAGGGGAGAGAGAGATCAAGAGGGGAGATAAAGAGAGCACAAGAGAGGGAGCAAAAGAGAGGGGGAGAGACAGCAAAAGAGAGGGGGAGGGAGAGCAAAAGAAAGGGGGACAGAGAGATCAAAAGAGAGGGGGGGAAGAGAAAGAGAGGGGGAGGAGAGAGAGAGAGAGGGGGAGGAGAGAGAGAGGGGGAGGAGAGAGAGAGAGAGAGAGAGAGAAAGGGGGAGGAGGAGAGAGAGTGGGGAGAGATAGAGGGGAGGGAGAAAGAGAGGGGAGGGAGAGAGAGAGGGGGAGTGAGAGAGAGAGGGGAGGGGGGAGTGAGAGAGAGAGGGGAGGGGAGTGAGAGAGAGAGGGGAGAGAGAGAGAGACAGAGGGGAGGGGGGGAGAGGGGGGGAGAGAGAGAGGGGGGAGGGAGAGAGAGAGGGGAGGGGGAGTGAGAGAGGGGAGGGGGAGTGAGAGAGAGGAGGGAGAGAGAGAGAGGGGAGAGAGAGGGAGGGGAGGAAGAGAGAGGGAGGGGAGGGAGAGAGAGAGGGGGAGAGAGAGAGGGGGGAGATAGAAAGGGAGAGGGGGAGGGAGAGAGAGAGGAGGGAGATAGAGAGAGGGAGAAGATAGAGAGAGGGGAGAGAGAGAGAGGAGAGAGAGGGGAGAGAGAGAGGGGGAGAGAGAGAGGGGGAGAGAGAGGGGGGGAGAGGGAGAGAGAGAGGGGGGGAGAGATAGAGGGGAGAGAGAGAGATAGAGGGGAGAGAGAGAGAGATAGAGGGGAGAGAGAGAGATAGAGGGGAGAGAGAGAGATAGAGGGGAGAGAGAGAGAGATAGAGGGGAGAGAGAGAGAGATAGAGGGGAGAGAGAGATAGAGGGGAGAGAGAGAGAGAGAGAGAGAGAGAGATAGAGGGGAGAGAGAGAGAGATAGAGGGGAGAGAGAGATAGAGGGGAGAGAGAGATAGAGGGGAGAGAGAGAGATAGAGGGGAGAGAGAGAGAGAGAGATAGAGGGGAGAGAGAGAGAGATAGAGGGGAGAGAGAGAGAGATAGAGGGGAGAGAGAGAGAGAGAGAGAGAGAGAGAGAGAGAGAGAGAGATATAGAGGGGAGAGAGAGGGGGGGAGAGAGAGAGAGAGGGGAGAGAGAGAGAGAGGGGAGAGAGACAGGGGAGAGAGAGAGCGCAAAAGAGAGGAGGGAGAGAGAGCGCAAAAGAGAGGGGTGAGAAAGAGCACAAAAGAGAGGGGTGAGAGAGAGAGCACAAAAGAGAGGGGGAGAGAGAGCGCAAAAGAGAGGGGGAGAGAGAGAGCACAAAAGAGAGGGGGGGGAGAGCGCAAAAGAGGGGGGAGAGAGAGCGCAAAAGAGAGGGGGGGAGATCTCAAAAGAGAGGGGGAGAGAAAGCGCAAAAGAAAGGGGGGAGAGAGAACAAAAGAGAGGGTGGAGAGAGAGCACAAGGGGTGGGACCGCTGTACCCTGCAAAAAATGTCCCGTGTGAACGGGCTTTAGGACTAGTTTAAAATAAACAACACTTTTTTGACTGTGAAATAATAGCAGTCAGTTTCCTTCACACGTGTGCATTTCAGTGCCTGCCAGGGCACAGTGTCACCCCAGTGCAACTCATATCTGGTGTAACAGTAGTGTACATTTAAAAAAAACAACACCACATCGTGGTGCTGTGATTCCCTTTGGCCCTAGAATAATGCCCAGTGTTCAGAGGCCACGTACCCTGAACTCGAACAGTTCTGAGGACATAGTTGACTGGCTAACACAGGACACCCAATATTCTACAGCTTCCGCTCGGAACCTTGGCGCACCATCCTCCTCCAGCTTAGCTTCGGGCACCTCTCAAGTTACCACTCGCCCGCCTGCCACCACCACCAACACTAGCACCACAGCCACTTCACTTGATCTGTCAGAGGAGTTATTTACACATGAGTTGGAAGAAATGAGTGAAAGTGATGCGCAACCATTATTGCCAGAGGATGTAGATAACAGGGATATGTCACAGTCAGGCAGCATTACACACATGGACTTACGATGTGATGATGATGATGATGTTATACCCACTGCTGCTTCCTTTGCTGAGTTGTCAGATACAAGTGAAGCGGTTGATGATGACGATGCGTCCGTGGATGTCACGTGGGTGCCCGCTAGAAGAGAAGAAGAAGAGGGGGAAAGTTCAGATGGGGAGACAGAGAGGAGGAGGAGACGAGTTGGAAGTAGGGGGAGGTCATCGCAAGGTGCTAGTGGCACAGTCAGACAGCATGCATTGGCACCCGGGGTCAGCCAGACAGCACGCCAATCAACACATGCTGTTGCCACCACCAGAATGCCGTCATTGCAGAGCTCAGCAGTGTGGCATTTTTTTTGTGTGTCTGCCTCTGACATTAGCAATGCCATTTGCAACCTGTGCCAAAAGAAACTGAGTCATGGGAAGTCCAACACCCACCTAGGTACAACTGCTTTGCGAAGGCACATGATCGCACATAACAAACGCCTATGGGATCAACACATGAGTATAAGCAGCACACAAACTCAAAGCTGCCATCCTCCTCAACTCAAAGCTGCCATCCTCCTCCTGGTCCAGCATCTTCAGCCACGTCAACCACTGCTGTCCTCCTTGCCCCCTCTCAACCATCCGCCACTCCGTGTCTCACCTTGAGCAGTTCCTGCTCATCTGCCCACAGTCAGGTGTCTGTCCAGGACATGTTTGAGCGTAAGAAGCCAATGTCACAAAGTCACCCCCTTGCCCAGCATCTGACAGCTGGCTTGTCTGAACTCTTAGCCCGCCAGCTTTTACCATACAAGCTGGTGGAGTCTGAGGCGTTAAAAAAATTTGAAGCTATTGGGACACCGCAGTGGAAGGTACCCGGCCGAAATTTCTTTGCACAAAAGGCAATCCCCAACCTATACTCGATTGTGCAAAAGGAAGTAATGGCATATCTGGCACACAGTGTTGGGGCAAGGGTCCATCTGACCACTGATACCTGGTCTGCAAAGCATGGTCAGGGCAGGTATATCACATACACTGCGCATTGGGTAAACCTGCTGATGGCTGCCAAGCATGGAATGCGTGGCTCTGAGGAGGAGTTGGTGACACCGCCACGACTTGCAGGCAGGCCTGCTGCCACCTCCTCTACTCCTCCTACTCCATCCTCTTCCATAACCTCCTCGGCTGAGTCCTCTTCTGCTGCTGCATCTTGCTCCACATCAACGGCACCCCCCCAGCTCCACAGGTACTATTCCACATCCGGGATAGGGCAGTGTCCCGCCGTCTTGGGGTTGACTTGCCTAAAAGCAGAGAGTCACACCGGACCAGCACTCCTGTCTGCCCTGAACGCACAGGTGGATCAGTGGCTGACTCCGCACCAACTGGAGATCGGCAAAGTGGTTTGTGACAACGGAAGAAATTTATTGGCGGCATTGAATTTGGGCAAGTTGACACATGTGCCGTGCATGGCACATGTGTGTAATCTGATCGTATAATGCTTTGTGCATAAGTACCCAGGCTTACAGGACGTCCTGAAGCAGGCCAGGAAGGTGTGTAAGTTTTCTCTGTGAAAAAAATCACAAAAAGACAAAGGCGCCTCCTAGTGTAATACAGTTGGTGAAAGAGATTTGTTAGGTAATAAAAAAGGTACTCACAAGTGGAGCAGCACCCAATTGTGCTAAATCAAACAGACTGGGATCTCACAGTGTCACAGCTCACTGACACTGCAAGGAAACTGGTTTCTCCAATGTCTTGCCGGACTGACAGAGCTCAGACTCTCACAAAGAGGTTTACATAAAACCAAATTTTATTAATAAAATAAAAATCTCAGTGTCTCATGACACTAGATATTAAAAGAACAAGCAACGTGTTTCTCAGACTGCTGTCTGTTTCATCAGCATTCAGCATTCATCAGAAGCCTGATGAAACAGACAGCAGTCTGAGAAACGCGTTGCTTGTTCTTTTAATATCTAGTGTCATGAGACACTGAGATTTTTATTTTATTAATAAAATTTGGTTTTATGTAAACCTCTTTGTGAGAGTCTGAGCTCTGTCAGTCCGGCAAGACATTGGAGAAACCAGTTTCCTTGCAGTGTCAGTGAGCTGGGACACTGTGAGATCCCAGTCTGTTTCATTTAGCAAAATTGGGTGCTGCTCCACTTGTGAGTACCTTTTTTATTACCTAACAAATCTCTTTCACCAACTGTATTACACTAGGAGGCGCCTTTGTCTTTTTGTGATTTTTTTCACAGAGAAAACTTGCTCTTAGATCCTGATTTCCCTGACATAGCAGCTGACTCCAGTCATCATCTGTGTTCCTGATCATTGATCATCCTGGTATTTGATCACATTCATCATTTGGGACTATACCCACCCCAATTGGGACATTTACCATCTATATAACATTGCAGAAGAAGACAGCATTTCCAGATAAGAACCTTTCAGGAAATTCTTATTACTGTATTTGCTATTATTTGTGTTGTATCCTATGTTTCTCATAGTCCCATATTTATAAGAATTGTTTCTTTTTTGTTTACATTATTCCGTATAGTATATTTTATTATAGTTATTATATGTAATATCTTGTTCTCTTCTCTCTTAGCCTATTTACATAATAATCATATAAGGTCCTGTGCGCCCCCTAGTAGTAACACACCCTTAGTGTTACTGATTGTTTCTTTTGACAGGAAGGTGTGTGGCCATTTCAGGTGTTCCTACACGGCCATGGCGCACTTTTCCAATATCCAGCGGCGAAACAACATGCCAGTGAGGCGCTTGATTTGCGACAGCCTGACACAGAATTCAACACTCCTAATGTTCGACCGCCTGCTCCAACAAGAAAAAAGCCATTAACGACTATTTGTATGACCGGGGTGCTAGGACAGCCTCTGCGGAGCTGGGAATTCTTTTGCCACGTTACTGGACGCTCATGCGCAATGCCTGTAGGCTCATGCGTCCTTTTGAGGAGGTGACAAACCTAGTCAGTCACACCGAAGGCACCATCAGCGACATCATACCATTTGTTTTCTTCCTGGAGCATGCCCTGCGAAGAATGCTGGATCAAGCCATAGATGAGCATGAAGAGGAAGAGTTGTGATCACCACTAGAAACAGCCTTATCAGCATCGCTTGCTGGACCTGCGGCAACGCTGGAAGAGGATTGTGAGGAAGAGGAGTCAGAGGAGGAATGTGGATTTGAGGAGGAGGAGGAGGAGGAAGACCAACCACAACAGGCATCCCAGGGTGCTCGTTGTCACCAATCTGGTACCCATGGTGTTGTACGTGGCTGGGGGGAAGAACATACCTTCAGTGAGATCACTGAGGATGAGGAACGGGACATGAGTAGCTCGGCATCCAACCTTGCGCAAATGGGGTCTTTCATGCTGTCGTGCCTGTTGAGGGACCCTCGTATAAAAAGGCTGAAGGAGAACGACCTGTACTGGGTGTCCATGCTACTAGACCCCCGGTATAAGCATAAAGTGCCTGAAATGTTACCGAATTACCGCAAGTCGGAAAGGATGCAGCAGTTCCAAAATAAATTAAAAAGTATGCTTTACACAGCATATAAGGGTGATGTCACAGCACAACGGGAATCTAACAGGGGAAGAGGTGAAAGTAATCCTCCTCCTCCCACGACCACGCCGGCAAGGATAGGACGCTTTACAGACGTGTTGTTGATGGAGGACATGCAGAGCTTTTTAAGTCCTACGCATCGCCACAGCCCTTCGGGATCCACCCTCAGAGAACGACTCGACAGACAGGTAGCAGACTACCTCGCCTTAACTGCAGATATCGACACTCTGAGGAGCGATGAACCCCTTGACTACTGGGTGTGCAGGCTTGACCTGTGGCCTGAGCTATCCCAATTTGCGATAGAACTTCTGGCCTGCCCCGCTTCAAGTGTCCTGTCAGAAAGGACCTTCAGTGCAGCAGGAGGTATTGTCACTGAGAAGAGAAGTCGCCTAGGTCAAAAAAGTCTAGATTACCTCACCTTTATTAAGATGAATGAAGGATGGATCCCGAAGGGACTGACAGTGGGCGATACATTCGACTTAAAAAGGCCTGATGAGATGAGCTGCCTTGGGCTAAAAATGGTCCACACGCTGCTGTATTTTATCTCTGAATGCCGGATGACTTGCGTGACTTATCTGCCACCAACTAGGGGTTCAAGCCGCAATGTTTTAGGGCACTTTCTGCCTGGGAAACAAACATCAATTTTTCTGGGCCGCTGCTACAGCAGCGGCTGCAACAATACCTAATTTTTCAGGCATGTGTACATGCCTAATTTTTTCTGGCCTCTGGTGTGGCACTGTGGCTTCAAAAACCAAACCAAAAAAAAGGCACATAACAGGGATTAAACTGATAGGAGTGGTGTGTTAAGTAGTACTATTCCTATCTGCTGGCACATTAGATTGCACGTGCAGTGCCCCAAATTTGAAGTAGGAGGTCTGACCAAGCATCTTTTTCATCTCCCGGTTCCTAAAATCGATGCCATATACACATCCCCTGATAGGGGACGTAACAGGGATTAAACTGATAAGAATAGTACTACTTAACACACCACTCATATCTGGTGGCACATTAGATTGCATGCGCAGTGCCCCAAATTTGAACTAGGAGGACCGACCAAGCATCTTTTTCCATCTCCCGGTTCCTAAAAACAATGCCATATACACGTCCCCTGATAGGGGACGTAACAGGGATTAAACTGATAAGAATAGAACTACTTAACACACCACTCCTATCTGGTGGCACATTAGATTGCACGCTCAGTGCCCCAAATTTGAAGTAAGAGGACCGACCAAGCATCGTTTTCCTTCTCCCGGTTCCTAAAATCGATGCCATATACACGTCCCCTGATAGGGGACGTAACAGGGATTAAACTGATAAGAATAGAACTACTTAACACACCACTCCTATCTGGTGGCACATTAGATTTCATGCGCAGTGCCCCAAATTTGAAGTAGGAGGACCGTCCAAGCATCTTTTTCCTTCTCCCGGTTCCTAAAATCGATGCCATATACCTGTCCCCTGATAGGGGACGTAACAGGGATTAAACTGATAAGAATAGAACTACTTAACACACCACTCCTATCTGGTGGCACATTAGATTGCATGCTCAGTGCCCCATATTTGAAGTAGGAGGACCGACCAAGCATCTTTTTCCATCTGCCGGTTCCTAAAATCGATGCCATATACACGTCCCCTGATAGGGGATGTAACAGGGATTAAACTGATAAGAATAGTACTACTTAACACACCACTCCTATCTGGTGGCACATTAGATTGCACGTTCACTGCCTCAAATTTGAAGTAGGAGGACCGACCAAGCATCTTTTTCCATCTCCCGGTTCCTAAAATTGATGCCATATACACGTCCCCTGATAGGGGATGGAACAGGGATTAAACTGATAGGAATAGTACTACTAAACACACCTTATAATAATGCAGAGAGAGGCAACGCAGAGAGAGGAGTCTGAAGAAGAGGAGTCAGAGAAGGAAGGTAGCTTTGAGGAGGTGGAAGACCAAATACAGCAGGCGTCCCAGGGGGCTTGTTGTCACCTTTCGGGGACCCTTGGTGTTGTACGTGGCTGGGTGGAGGAAGAGACCTTCAATGACATCAGTGAGGACAAGGAACGGGACATGGCTAGCTTGGTATCCAACCTTGTGCAAACGGGCCCTAATATTAAACTTATTAACCCCTAATCTGCCGCCCCGACATCGTCGCCACCTGCATAATCTTATTAACCCCTAATCTGCCGCTCCGGACACCTCCGCCACCTACATTATACCTATGATCCCCTAATCTGCTGTCCCTAACATCGCCGACACCTACATTATAGTTATTAACCCCTAATCTGCTGCCCCCAATGTCGTCGCAACCTACCTACAATTATTAACCCCTAATCTGCCGCCCCCAACATCGCCGCCACTATAATAAAGTTATTAACCCCTAAACCTAAGTCTAACCCTAACCCCCCCTAATTAAAATATAATTTAAAATAATCTAAATAAAATTACATTGTATCTAGCTTAGGGTTTATTGTTATTTTACAGGCAACTTTGTATTTATTTTAACTAGGTACAATAGTTATTAAATAGTTATTAACTATTTAATAACTACCTAGCTAAAATAAATACAAATGTACCTGTAAAATAAAACCTAACCTAAGTTACAATTACACCTAACACAACACTATAAATAAATTAATTATCTAAATTAAATTAAATTAATTACAATTAAATAAAATAAACTAAAGTACAAAAAAACAAAAAACTCTAAATTACAGAAAATAATAAAATAATTACAAGAATTTTAAACTAATTACACCTACTCTAATCCCCCTAATAAAATAAAAAATCCCCCCAAAATAATAAAAATCCCTACCCTATACTAAATTACAGATAGCCCTTAAAAGGGCCTTTTGCGGGGCATTGCCCCAAAGTAATCAGCTCTTTTACCTGTAAAAAAAAAATACAATACCCCCCAACATTACAACCCACTACCCACACACCCAACCCTACTCTAAAACCCACCCAATCCCCCTTAATAAAACCTAACAATAACCCCTTGAAGATCACCCTACCTTGAGACGTCTTCACCCACCGGGCGGAAGTCCTTTACGAAGTGGGGCGAAGTGGTCCTCCAGATGGGCAGAAATCTTCATCCAAGCCGAGCAGAAGAGGTCCTCCAGACGGACAGAAGTCTTCATCCAGACGGCATCTTCTATCTTCTTCCTTCCAGCGCAGAGCGGGTCCATCTTGAAGCCAGCCGACACGGAGCATCCTCTTCTTCCGACGACTCACGACGAATGAAGGTTCCTTTAAATGACGTCATCCAAGATGGCATCCCTTGAATTCCGATTGGCTGATAGGATTCTATCAGCCAATTGGAATTAAGGTAGGAAAAATCCTATTGGCTGATGCAATCAGCCAATAGAATTGAGCTTGCATTCTATTGGCTGATTGGAACAGCCAATAGAATGAGAGCTCAATCCTATTGGCTGATTGAATCAGCCAATAGGATTGAACTTCAATTCTATTGGCTGATTGCATCAGCCAATAGGATTTTTCCTACCTTAATTCCGATTGGCTGATAGGATTCTATCAGCCAATCGGAATTCAAGGGACTCCATCTTGGATGACGTCCCTTAAAGGAACCTTCATTCTTCAGTCGCTGTCGGTTGGAAGAGGATGCTCTGCGTCGGATGTCTTCAAGATGGACCCGCTCCGCTCAGGATGGAAGAAGATAGAAGATGCCACCTGGATGAAGACTTCTGTCCGTCTGGAGGACCTCTTCTGCTCGGCTTGGATGAAGACTTCTGCCCATCTGGAGGACCACTTCGCCCCGCTTCGTAAAGGACTTCCGCCCGGTGGGTGAAGACGTCTCAAGGTAGGGTGATCTTCAGGGGGTTAGTGTTAGGTTTTTTTAAGGGGGGATTGGGTGGGTTTTAGAGTAGGGTTGGGTGTGTGGGTGGTGGGTTATAATGTTGGGGGGGTGTCCTCTTCTGGCCGGATAGGATGAAGACTTCTGCCCCTCTGGAGGACCACTTGTGCCCGGCTGGGTGAAGACGGCTCAAGGTAGGGTGATCTTCAGGGGGTTAGTGTTAGGTTTTTTAAGGGGGTATTGGGTGGGTTTTAGAGTAGGGTTGGGTGTGTGGGTGGTGGGTTATAATGTTGGGGGGGTATTGTATTTTTCTTTACAGGTAAAAGAGCTGATTACTTTGGGGCAATGCCTCGCAAAAGGCCCTTTTAAGGGCTATTTGTAATTTAGTATAGAGTAGGGAATTTTTTTTATTTTGGGGGGCTTTTTTATTTTATAAGGGGGATTAGATTAGGTGTAATTAGTTTAAAAATTTGTAATTTCTTTTTTATTTTCTGTATTTTAGTGTTTTTTTTCGTAATTTAGTTTATTTAATTTAATTGTAATTAATTGTAGTTAATTTAGGTAATTAATTTAATTATAGTGTAGTGTTAGGTGTAATTGTAACTTAGGTTAGGGTTTATTTTACAGGTAAATTTGTATTTATTTTAACTAGGTAGTTATTAAATAGTTAATAACTATTTAATAACTATTGTACCTAGTTAAAATAAATACAAACTTGCCTGTAAAAAAAAAAAAAATCCTAAGCTAGCTAAAATGTAATTATTAATTATATTGTATCTATCTTATGGTTTATTTTATAGGTAAGTATTTAGTTTTTAAATAGGATTAATTTATTTAATTGTAGTAATTTTATTTTGTTTTTATTTAAATTATATTTAAGTTGGGGGGGTTAGGGTTAGACTTAGGTTTAGGGGTTAATAAATTTAGTATAGTGGCGGCGAAGTTGGGGGCGGCAGATTACGGGTTAATAAATGTAGGTAGGTGTCGGCGATGTTAGGGATGGCAGATTAGGGGTTAATAAAATGTAAACTAGTGTTTGTGAGGCGGGGGAGTGTGGCAGTTTAGGGGTTAATACATTTATTAAAGTGGCGGCTATGTCCGGTCGTCAGATTAGGGGTTAAATAATTTTATTATAAGTGTGTGCGATGTGCTGGGGCCTCGGTTTTAGGGGTTAATAGGTAGGTTTATGGGTGTTAGTGTGCTTTGTAGCACTTTAGTTAAGAGTTTTATGTTCCAGCGTTAGCCCATAAAACTCTTAACTACCGACTTTTAAATGTGGTAGAAGTCTTGACAGGGGAGGGTCTACCACTCAATTTCTCCAAGACATCATAATACCGGCGTTAGGAAAATCCCATAGAAAAGATAGGATACGCAATTTACGTAAGGGGATCTGCGGTATGCTCGAGTCGCGGAAAAAAAGTGAGCGGTACACCTGTACCTGCCAGACTCGTAATATCAGCGGGCGTTAAACAGCAGGGTTGGGACCTCTCAATGCTGCTTTTTAAGGCTAATGCAAAACTCGTAATCTCGGTGTTAGTTTTTTAGGAGGGATTTTTGTTTTTCAGTGGTACTTGCTTTTATAGAATAGGGTTTTATTAGGGGAATTTTTTTGTTTTTAGTAATAGTCTTGTCTTTTTAGGATAGGATTTTTAGGATGATTTTTGTTTTTTAGGAGTACTTCATTATTTTACTAAGTTTGTCTTAGGTTATTTAGGTTTTTTTAGGACATGGTATTGTTGTGAGCATAAAGGGTAGGTATAAGATGCACATTAACTATTTACTAACTATCTAGCTAAAATAAATACAAATTTACCTGTAAAATAAAACCTAACCTGTCTTACACTGACACCTAACCTAACACTACAATTAAATAAATTCCCTAAATTAAATACAATTAGCTAAATTACAAACAACCCCCCCCCACTAAATTACAGAAAAAAAAACAAATTACAAGATCTTTAAACTAATTACACCTAATCTAATAGCCCTATCAAAATAAAAAAGCCCACCCAAAATAAAAAAAATTCCTAGCCTAAACTAAACTACCAATAGCCCTTAAAAGGGCCTTTTGTAGGGCATTGCCCCAAAGAAATCATCTCTTTTACCTGTAAAAAAAAAATACAAACAACCCCCCCAACAGTAAAACCCACCACCAACACAACCAACCCCCCAAATAAAACCCTAACTAAAAAAAAAACTAAGATCCCCATTGCCCTGAAAAGGGTATTTGGATGGGAATTTAGCTCTATTGCGGCCCAAAGCCCTAACCTAAAAATAAAACCCACCCAATAGACCCTTAAAAAATCCTAACACTTACCAGGAGAAGTCTTCATCCAAGCGGCAAGAAATCCTCAACAAAGCCGGGAGAAGTCTTCATCCAAGCCGGCAGAAGGGGTCCTCCAGACAGGCAGAAGTCTTCATCTTTCCGACGCGGAGCGGCTCCATCTTCAAGACATCCGGCGCAGAGCATCCTCTTCTTACGATGGCATCTGAAGAATGAAGGTTCCTTTAAGGGACGTCATCCAAAATGGCGTCCCTTGAATTCCGATTGGCTGATAGAATTCTATCAGCCAATCAGAATTAAAGGTGAAAAAATCCTATTGGCTGATGCAATCATCCAATAGGATTGAGCTTCAATACTATTGGCTGATCCAATCAGCCAATAGGATTGAGCTTGCATTCAATTGGCTATTCCAATCAGCCAATAGAGCCAATAGAATGCAAGCTCAATCCTATTGTGCCTGAGGGAACAGCCACTTTGTGCTGAGAAACGCGTTGCAATCTGTTATAACATTGTTTTTTATATACCATTTGGGTGATGTTATACACCCTTATGTTTTTTAATCTGATTTTAAAATAATATATGTTTTACCATATGGAAGCCTGAGCCTTTCCTTTCTACCACACCATCTGGATATCCTGGATCCCCACATCCTACATACATTGCAGGATCAGTGTAGCTGGGTTACTGTGAATCCCCAGCTTGTGCTACAAGCACATTTGGTGCTGCTCCTTTTGTGAGTATTATTTCAGATTTTAATCTGTTACATTCATCATCATATCAGTGTTGCACTAGGAGGCGCCCTCTGTCTTTGTGATTCTATTCACAGATTTCTGGTTTTGGTTGATTATCTGCAAGAGGAGCTGCTCTCATCCACTGGAATTTTCCAAATTTTGGTCACTTTGGATTGCTGGTTACAGACATTTTACAACCATTGATTGAACACATCTGGACAAATTTTGCTCACCTACTTGGGCTATTACCAAGATCCTATCAACAACTGGTAACTATTAATGTACATCTGCTTGTGAATTGTTTTTAACTGCTTGGTTGTAATTTTTTAAAATGTTTTGTTTTATATGTGATTTTACCTATGTTCTAGTCCACCACAGTAATTACTGAGAAAGTTCTAACAACTATATACTTCACTTGTAGTTCAGTCTAAATAGATAGACTCACATATTCTTGTATATATAGCGCCCCCTAAGGTTAGACACTTAGGTGTCACAACAGTTGTATACAATTAGTAACTATTCTACCTAGTTAAAATAAATACAAACTTGCCTGTAAAATAAAAATAAAACCTAAGCTAGGGGGGCGGAGCCGACCAGCAGCCAAGATGGTCGTGTGAAGCTTAAGCTCCGTGAGACCAGCAACCAAATAGAGCTAATCTAGGAGTGAAAATCGACTAAAAGCAGACCTAAACCCAAAATATCGGGTACAGAAACTCCGGAGACATTGGGTAATATACCGTATCGCGGATTAAGTCGGCTTTCAACACACATCTTGGAACATGCCGACGACAGAGGCCTAGCCGCATGGCGTTTGCCATCCACTGCAGTAGCAAAGAATAATTACAGCAGCATGTCAGTGCAGCGATTTCACTAACTAACCGCTCAGACCGCAATGATCACTGTTCAGCTTACCACACGACTGGTTTTAAACAGGGTACCCGAGGGGGCTCATAACTTTTCTATATGAACTTTATTACTTGCAAGGATAAGCCAGACTCCTTATTACACGCATCGGCCTAATTTATATATTACGTGGTGCTCACAGTGTTAGCGACAGATCAACAAGCACTCACATGCTGTCTTAACCTGATATAACAGCAAATAATTGCATATTACTCATCTGAGATCACTTGAGAGGGGGGTCAATGCCATCATATAATACGCAGTACATGTATTCACAAAATTGAAAAGCCACACGCTATATCACAATTTACTGCGTATACAGCCACAAGTACGCCCATATTGCACCTCAATAAAATATCGGACTATACATAAGCATAGAACCCCATCATCACATGAATATGACATCAAAACGCACTAAATCGGATAAGCCACCCAGAGGCTTAAATACCCCAACGCACAAATTGCATATATTTTTTTAAAACTGCTGAGATTGGCGACTGAGGGGGGCAACTGAGGTGGAAGATATCATAAGTGACACTACTGATACTACATCTGATCCTGATAAACAGGCTCCATTAACAAGAGCTGACTTACAAGCTTTACCCTCCAAGGAGGATTTCACGTCCCTAATCACACATGTAAGCAAGATCATTAAATCTAGCCTCGCGGAGGTGAAAAAGGACATTAATGAAATTGGTAACAGGATAGAACTCCTGGAAGAGGATGCAGAACAAACCAATAGATTTCTAGACACCCAAGCCAGACAATCATCCCTGCATCAAAATTTAATAGAACAACTGCAAGATCAAGTGGAAGACCTTGATAACAGAGGCCGTCGCCAGAATCTTAGGATAAGAGGCATCCCTGAGACGGTACAGAACAGGACACCTTCTCCTCATACTTAAATAGACTGTTTAACACTATCTTGGACACAGAAGAAGATATAGAAATTTCCCATGGATAGATATCACAGGGCGGCTGAGACCTACCCCTAAAGATAAAGCACACCTCGAGATGTCATTATTAAATTTTCCAGCTTCAGGGATAAAGAAAACATCTCTAACAGCGGGCAGGGAAAAAACATCCAATCTCATTTGAGGACAATTCCCTCTCAGTCTTTGCTGATCTTAGTCCCATGACCCTGAATAAAAGGAGGTGGCCAGACATCTAACCTCACATTTGAGAGATTTGGGGATCCCATACAGATGGGGCTTCCCATTTTGTTTGAGAGTGATCAAAGGAAATGTCACAGCTATCTATAAATCACCTGATGACATGGACTTCTTCTGCTCACAACTGGGCATTTCAAAGCCAAAAATGCCTAGCATATCGAATAAAGGAGAAGAACATGCTGATAACGAAGATGGCCCATCAAAATCACGAGAGTCCGGCTGGAATAAAATAACCAAGAAAAGGAAATCTAAAAATCAGACTTCAGACCTTTTGCAACTCCCAGAATGAACAGTTCATACTTGGGCCTTAGCTGCTCAGTTCAAGGTTAAAGTATTACCGAATTAATGTCAAAGATGGACATGAATATAAGAATTGCTTAGTTTTGACTGATAGACCCATCTTTTAATTTGTCCTTAGACTAAAACATAGACAGATGCTATGTCAAAGCTACAATTAGAATTGTCCCCCTACTCGAACAACATGATATATTGAATTCTTTGTTAGTGTTAATTTTTAACTTTAAACCCATATAGGATATCTCAATTCTACAGGTTGCTGAGTCACACTACTGTGTGATGAGAACCCCCCCCCCCAATGTTATTTTACAAGGACCCCCCTATTACAGGGGACTCCATGTTGTATCCCTACTGTTTTTTAATTTTCATATTAATCTCAATGTTTTTGACTGTTAACGAACATGCTATCGTTGAATCTAATACTGTCTTTTATTATTTCAGAGATCCTGTGAGTTTTGTATTGCCGTATCTTCCTCTCTCTCCCTTGTCTCAATCTTTACTTCTCTCTCCTTACCCTAAGGGTGACAGAACCAAGGTAAACCCTCAGACTGACAATCACAGAAAAGAGTACTAATCAAATAATAGGCCTAGAATAGAGAATGATAGTTGCTCCTTCAACACTAACTATGGCTGACAACCGAATCAAATTAGTTTCTCAAATGCCAAGGGACTAAAACTCCCCTACAAAAAGGTCAGTCGCCCTATCTAGTTTCAAAAAAAAGCTGTTAGGGAATATTATTTTCATACCAAGAGACACATTTTCCTAGGGATAAGATGCCCCAATTCCACAATAGAGAGTTTCCTGTAGCTATTTTGCATCTCACACGCAGAAAAAAAATGGAGTGGGAATATTGTTTAGTAGATCAACCCCCATTTCCAGTTGCAGATAGAATAGAAGATAACGAGGGTTAGACTGGTTCATACTGGTAGGCCACCTGCATCACCAACTTATCACGTAGTCTAAATGTCTACGCGCCGAATAATAATCATACAAATTCTTCCAGAAACTAACAAACAAAATATTGTCCATACAAAAAGGCGCACTAATAGTGTCTGGCGACTTTAATGTGGCGCTGGAACCAGAATTAGACTGCTCTACAGGGCAGAGCTCAGTTACCTCATCTTCAATACGTAAAATCAGTGTCAACCTTAGAAAGCTCTCCTTAATTGACGCATGGAGAACAAAACACCCCCAGTCAGAAAAATTTTACCTTCTACTCTTACCCACATAAGTCATACTCCGCATTGACTACATTTTCATTGACCAACTTTCCTACAGCTTAGTAACGGATTCAGACATCCAACACATTAGCTGGTCTGACCATGCAGCCATAAGCGTAGATCTAAAAGGGATGGGTAAACCGCTCTCCCCATATGTGTGGAGGTTAGACGAAACACTTCTTAAAAAACCTTTGATTCTGAACAAAACCACACTAGCTTTACAAGAGTTCTTTAGCCTTAACCCTCCACACCTAACCTCCCCTTCTACCAACTGGGAAGCACACAAGGCTGTGATGAGGGGAGAACTTATCAAACATAAATCTATCTTGCGTAAACAATATTTGACGGCTTATAACGCCGCAATAAATACCCTACATAAGATTGAATCTATACATAAAGCAAATCCTCTCGGGATCTCAACATTAGTAACAATTGCAAACAGCCAGAAATGACTTGAATCACATATTATATAAAGAAGCACAAGATAAAGCATTTTATCTTAAAAAACTGTATTATGCAGAATCAAATAGAACAGGTACCCTCCTGGCGAGACTGTTGCGAACAAAACGAACCAACTCCTATATACATAAGATACAGAATACTGATGGAAAACTACTCTCAAGGAATCTGTTAAGATAGCTGACACTTTCAAAATGTATTACCAAAACTTATATACCTTCCTCCCCCGACTTCGACGGACACACTAATGCAATACTACATATCTAAACGAAATAGATCTCCCCACAATTCCAACAGAATTATCAAAACAATTGGAAGACCCCATCACTCAGCAAGAAGTGCTGGCGGTGATTAAAAATCTACCATCTCACAAAAGTCCTGGGCCAGATGGATTTTCCAACGCCTATTATAAACAGTTTAAACATATCCTTGCACCACACCTTACTACCATGTTCCAAGCAATAGATGACGACACAAAGTGGCCTACACACGTCTTGGAGGCACATATATCTGTTCTTCCAAAGCCAGGGAAGGACAACACAAAGGTGGAGAACTATAGACCCATCTCCCTACTTAACACTGACCTTAAAATATACACGAAGGTGTTAGCCAACAGACTGAATTCAGTACTCCCCAAGTTAATACACGTAGACCAATCAGGGTTTGTCCCGGGTCGCGAGGCACGGGATAATACCATCAGAACCCTACACCTCATTGAACATGTGAATAGGACGGGGGAGCCCACAGTTCTTATTTCAACAGATGCTGAAAAAGCGTTTGATCGCTTAGACTGGGGGTTCCTTAAAGCCTGCCTGTCCAGATTTGGTTTTGGCCACAAAATGGTTGAGAGAATTTTTAGTGTCTACAACAGCCCTTCAGCAAGGGTTAGGGTTAACGGTATTCTTTCTAACACTTTCCAAATCCATAACGGTACGAGACAGGGGTGCCCCTTGTCTCCACTCCTGTTCACACTGTCTATAGAGGCTCTAGCAGCACACATCAGAAACAATGACGATATCCAAGGACTCAAAATCGGACCAAACGAATATAAACTTACACTATATGCTGACGATGTCCTTATATCCATGACTTCACCGGACAAATCCCTACCACACCTACTAGCTGAATTTGTCACGTTCGGTAAACTTTCTAATTTTCTAATAAACCCTCAGAAGTCCGAAATCCTCAATATTAATATGGCCAGTGATCTATTTAAGAAGTTGAAAGACTTATGCCCGTATAAACTTCAACATAGTAAGCTTAAATATTTAGGTATTGACCTAACACCAAAGTCCAACATGCTCTTTCAACACAACTATATCCCTCTGCTAAATAGGTTAAAAAATGATTTTCGGCTCTGGCAAGACAAACCTTTGTCCTGGTGGGGTAGAATTCAGGCCATCAAAATGACCACGCTCCCACAGATTTTATACATACTCCAAACAGTTCCTATACACCTTAATAAATCGTTTTTATCACAACTACAGTCAGAAATTAATGCATTTATTTGGGGAAAAGTTAGACCACGGATAAACAAAGCCACCATGCACAGACCTCTAGGTAAAGGGGGTATAGGGGTACCGAACATAGAAAGATACTACAACGCTGTGACACTCCAACGTGTTTTGAATTGGCACGGTAAAATCGAAAACAAAGCATGGCCCACAATTGACTCCCATCTGTTACAGGCAACATCGTTAGGGGCTCTATGCTGGGTTCCACATCACATAAGACATCAGTTAGCTAGAACCTCCTTACTATACACACATATTTTCGACAGCTGGGATACCTTAAGAGATTCTAAAATAGGCATTTCATCTGGGGTATCGCCTCTTTCACCTATATCATATAACGCAGAATTTCTAGGTGGAATAGAACCTAAAACAAATACCCAAGGCGATCTGGGATATACGATCCCGTTCGTTAAATTGACCATTAACGGTAGATTGAGACATAGATATGAAATGGGGGAGATAGCAGGTGGAAACTACTCTACATGGCTAAAACATGAGCAATTGCGCCATTTAGTTCACAATTCTAAACACAAGTCAGAATTACTTAGACCCCCTACAAGATTTGAAAAATTATGCTTATTGGAGGTACCTATGTCAGGAACTTTATCTTTAACCAAGCAGCTACTAGAGGACACCATAACTAAGGCACTTCCACCTTACACTTTAAGTTGGCAGAGAGAACTGGAGATTTCAATTTCAGAGGAAGATTGGGAGAACATATTCCATAATACCCATAAGTCATCAGCTTCACCAAAGACACTAGAACTGACCCACAAAATACTGACTAGATGGTACATGACCCCTAATCGTTTAAAACATATTTACTCTAGCGCAGACGACAGATGTTGGAGGGGATGTAGCATGAAAGGTAACATGTCCCACATATGGTGGCAATGTGACAGGCTTAGACCACTTTGGACACAGATTGAGAAGGACTTTCAAATAATAATAGGAGACGCTTTTGTACTGTCCCCTTTGACCGCAATTCTAAATTATAAACCAAAAAACATTTGCAAAATTCGATGGAACCTATTGTTGATAGGACTTAATAGCGCCAGGAATTTGATAGCTAGAAATTGGAAGTCTTCTCGGATCCCCTCTAGGAATGACTGGATACAAAACACAACTACCTTGCTGTCCCACGAGGAATTTGTCTATTATAGACGGGGAACCCTGACTAGATTTTATGATATCAAATTTTATTGGGACTCTTTCTTAGGTACTACAGATAAATGACTCACACACAATAGATGTTTCCAGTAAGGAGTCCTTTTCTTCTTATCACCCTTGGTTCTCACCCTCTCCCAATATATATCATCCTCCTCTATCCCCTTCTATCGCATTTTCCCCTTCAGTCTCTTCTTACTCAGCTTTATATAAATGTCATAACTTTGGTTTACTCTACGGCAAATACTTGAGACAATTGTATGATTATATATATCAAGACAGTGATGTTAATGAATGCCTTTTTCTTTTTTGCTCTTTATTTTTGTTTTGTTTTTCCTTTTTGTTTAGGGTTTTTTCTTTTCCTCCTGTTACGATGTGTTCTGACGGTATGACTTGTAATACCGATATGTTGGTTTGGACACTTAAAAATGGCTATACCCTTGTTTGTATAATAGGGCCATGATTGTTTTCAATTCAAACTAAGATGGATATGTAGCCCTATATATTGTTCTAAAGTAACATGTTGTATATGTATTTATTTATGTTTCCAAAATTTTACCTACCGTTGTATGTTATGAAAATCTCAATAAAAATTATTATTTTAAAAAAAAAACCTAAGCTAGATACAATGTAACTATTAATTATATTGTAGCTAGCTTAGGGTTTATTTTACAGGTAAGTATTTCATTTTAAATAGGAATTATTTAGTTATTAATTGAAGGTTTTCTTTAGATTTATTTTCATTATATTTAAGTTAGGGGGGTTAGGGGTTAATAACTTTAGTATAGTGGCGGCGACGTTGGGGGCAGCAGATTAGGGGTTAATAAATGTAGGTAGGTGGCGGTGATGTTAGAGGCAGCAGATTAGGGGTTAATAATATTTAACTAGTGTTTGTGATGCGGTGGTTTAGGGGTTAATATGTTTATTATAGTGGCAGCAATGTCCAGAGCAGCAGATTAGGGGTTAATAAGTATAATGTAGGTGGCGGCGATGTCGGGGCGGCAGATTAGGGGGTAAACAAATATAATGTAGGTGGCGGCGATGTTGGGGGAAGCAGTTTAGGGGTTAATAAGTATAATGTAGGTGGTGGCGATGTCAGGGAGGCAGATTAGGGGTTAATAAATATAATGTAGGTGTCAGCGATGTTGGGGGCAGCAGATTAGGGGTTAATAAGTATAATGTAGGTGGCGGCGATGTCGGCGATGTCGGGGGCGGCAGATTAGGGGTTAATAAGTGTAAGATTAGGGGTGTTTAGACTCAGGGTTCATGTTAGGGTGTTAGGTGTAAACATAAAATGTGTTTCCCCATAGGAATCAATGGGGCTGCGTTACGGAGCTTTACGCTGCTTTTTTGCAGGTGTTAGGCTTTTTTCAGATGGCTTTCCCCATTGATGTCTATGGGGAAATCGTACACGAGCACGTACAACCAGCTCACTGCTGACTTAAGCAGCGCTGGTATTGGAGTGCGGTATGGAGCACAATTTTTCTCTACTCTCACTTCTTGCCTTTTAACGCCGGGTTTGTAAAAACCTGTAATACCAGTGCTGTAGGTAAGTGAGAGGTAACAATAACGTGCAAGTTAGCAACGCACCCCTCATAATGCAAAACTCGTAATCTAGCCGATTATTTTTTAAAATATTCATTATTGACTCATCTATAACTTTACATACATATGCATATACATGCACAAAAACAAAATAATGACATATTACAGTTTAGCATTCAAATAATGGGCTCCATTATAATTATTTTGCATTGCATGGATGTTGTTGAGCTTTCTATTTCTAACTCATTCTAAAATTTTCAGAAAACTCACTGTAGCTATTATTACTATTATTGAGTTTGTAACGCTTCAGTCGGTGTCGCCAGTTGTGCATGCATCCTCAAAGGAATGTTGGCAGCACAAGGCAGCCAACAGAATGTTGGGTGCACGCAAAGCTTAAATAATTCACCTTTATGCAGCAAAGCTGCATCCAGGTGGATTCCGAAAATGGCAGGTTGGTTTCTTTCACCACCCTGACATTTTCGGAATCCACCGGGATGCAGCGTATGCTTCGGTGGATTTTTTCACCGCCCTTCAATTTTCAGAATCCACCTGGATGCAGCTTCACTGCATATAGGTGAATTCTTTTGATTGCACGCGCAGTCAACATAATAATAATATAGATGATCTATAGTGAGGTTTCTGAAAATTTTAGAAAGAGTTAGAAATATAAAACTCAACAACATCCATGCAATGCAAAATAATAATACAAAAAAACCTAACCGCACTCAATAACTATTAAAAAATAAACTTAACCACCCGCAATAACTCCTAAACCGCCAACCCCCACAACCCAAAAAACTAATTTAATGACTAAGCCCCCTAACCAAAAAACCCCTAAATTAACCCCTTAATTACATACAAAAATACTACATTACAATTAAAATAACTAAAAAAAAAATCCATTACATTAAACTAGACCGCCAACGCCGCCACAGATGACCACCACCGAGGCACCGCCAAGGATCGCCACATCTGGGAAGACCGCTCCGGACCTCCGCTCCACGCTGCCTTTGCTGTGGATGAAGATAATGGACCCGCCTGGAAGAAGACCTTTCTCCGCCGGACTTCTGAAGCCGTGAGTACCTATTCGGGGCTTTAGTGATTTTTTTGGGGGTGTTTTTGTTTTTTTAGATTACGGTTCATTGGGCAATTTCAAAAATAGCTGAATGCCCTTTTAAGGGCAGTGAAAAAGAGCTGAATGCCCTTTTAAAGGCAATGCCCATACAAATGCCCCTTTAGGGGCAATGGGTAGTTTAGGTTTATTAGTGTTAATGTTTATTTTTTATTTTTGGGGGTTTGGTGGGTGGGGGGGTTTTATTGTTAGGGGGGACTTTCTTTATTTGTAATGTAAAAGAGCTGATTTCTTTAGGGCAATGCCCTACAAAAAGCCCTTTTAAGGGCTATTGGTAGTTAAGTATTAGATTAGGGGTGTTTTTATTTTGGGGGGATTTTTTATTTTTATAGGGGTATTAGTTTAGGTTTAATTATATTATTTTTGATAGTTTTGTTTATTTTTTTCTGTATTTTTACTTTTTTATTCTTTTGTAACTTGGGGAGTTGAAACTTTAACACATAGGCGCCCATATATCAAGCTCCGTAGTGAGCAGGCAGACAGACATCGTCGGAATTCAACCCGATCGAGTATGATCGGGTTGATTGACACCCCCCTGTTGGCGGCCCATTGGTTGCGAGTCTGCAGGGGGCGGCGTTGCACCAGCAGCTCTTGTGAGCTGCTGGTGCAATGCTGAATACTGAGAGCGTATTGCTCTCCGCATTCAGTGAGGTCTGGCGAACATGATCCGCACTTTGCTCGATCCGATAAAAATCGTCACCCGCAAAAGCTGGCGACTCCAATATTTGCGCTGGTTTGGTATCCTATATACGGCGTAACCTAGAAGTTATGCACGTATATTTCTGCCGTCGCCCGTAGTTTTTTGGGCCATAGGCAGGTATACCAAACCAGCGCAGTTTGATATCCAATATACAGCGTAAAAACTTACGTGGCGAAAATGGAGAAATCTTACTCCATTTTCACCTCGCCACAAAAAGCAGCAGTAAGAAGCCTTATGCTGACTATTGAAGCCCCGTAACTCCCTAAACTAGCTGCTAAATAAATCACCTAATGTCTATCTAGCTGTCAACCGCGATCTGCTAAATAAAACCTAACACCTAACGCATGCGCAATGTCTATCTACCTGTCAACCGCGATCCCCTGCCGCAATCCCTAATAAAGTATTTAACCTCTAAACCGCCGCCATCTACATAAACTAACCCCCTACTGTGAGCCCCTAAAACCGCCACCATCTAACGGATCTATCCCCTACTGTGAGCCCCTAAAACCGCCACCATCTAACTGATCTATCCCCAAATGTGAGCCCCTAAAACCGCCACCATCTACCTGATCTATCCCCTAATCTGACCCCTTACACCGCCGCCAGCTATATTAATATTATGAACCCCTAATCTAATATCCATAAAGTAATAAGCTCTATTACCAGCCCTTAAAAGGGCCTTTTGCGGGGCTTTGCCCCAAAGTTAACAGCTCTTTTGCCCTATAACCTGCCCTCCCTACCCCGTCGCCAGCTATATTATCTATATCAACCCTAAGTATATTATAGTTAATATAGTTATTACATTATATATATTAACTATATTAACCCTAATTATATTAGGGTTAATATAGTTAATATAGTTACTATAGTATTTATATTAACTATATTAACTCAGCCAATCAGATTCAAGTTCAATCCGATTGGCTGAACCAATCAGCCAATCAGATTGAACTTGAATCTGATTGGCTGATTCAATCAGCCAATCAGATTTTTCTACCTTAATTCCGATAGCCAATCGGAATTCGACGGACGCCATCTTGGATGACGTCATTTAACGGTACCTCATTCGTCGTTCAGTCGTCGGCCGGGATGGATGCTCCGCGTCGGAGGAGCGACGAATGAAGATTGAAGATGCCGCTTGATGGAAGATGCTGCCGGATGGAAGAAGACTTTGCTGCCGCTTGGATAAAGACATCGCCCGGATCGGATGAGGAGTTCGGCCCGGTGTGGTGAAGACAAGGTAGGGAGATCTTCAGGGGGGTAGTGTTAGGTTTATTTAAGGGGGGTTTGGGTTAGATTAGGGGTATGTGGGTGGTGGGTTGTAATGTTGGGGGGTGGTATTGTGTTTTTTTTCAGGCAAAAGAGCAGTTTTCTTTGGGGCATGCCTCCACAAAAGGCCCTTTTAAGGGCTGGTAAGGTAAAAGAGCTTTGAACTTTTTTTAATTTAGAATAGGGTAGGGATTTTTTTTTATTTTGGGGGGCTTTATTATTTTATTAGAGGGCTTAGAATAGGTGTAATTAGCTTAAAAATCTTGTAATCTTTTTTTTATTTTTTGTAATTTAGTGTTTGTTTTTTTTGTAATTTAGTTTAGTTTATTTAATTGTATTTTTAGATAGATATTTGTAGTTTATTTAATTTATTGATAGTGTAGGTGTATTTGTAACTTAGGTTAGGATTTATTTTACAGGTAATTGGGTAATTATTTTAACTAGGTAGCTATTAAATAGTTAATAACTATTTAATAGCTATTATACCTAGTTAAAATAATTAACAATTTACCTGTAAAATAAATATAAACCCTAACATAGCTACAATGTAATTATTAATTATATTGTAGCTATCTTAGGGTTTATTTTATAGGTAAGTATTTAGATTTAAATAGGAATATTTTAATTAATAATATTAATATTAGATTTTTTTTTTTTTTTTTTTTTTATTTTATTACATTTTAAAAAGGTTTTTATTTGAAAATTGGCACATACATAAAGAACCCAACATCTCATCAGGTATAGACGGATACAAGAAAAATATCTGTTTCATAACTAGAGTCCATTTTTTTAAAAGTCTCTGCATCTGACTCGGGTATGTCAAAACGACATGAACAAAACATGCAAACGTTTTCTCTTAATTCGGGCATATAGTTTAGAAATAGTTCAGTTTTGCATCAGCGTCCTTTTCTATATGCCCTCAAAATCAAAGTTCGAATATATCCATGTATAATCTCCATGTACTTATCAAAACTAGTTAACAATAATGTTAGGTCTCTATCGTGACAAGAATATGTAAATAAAAAGAAAAAAGCAAACACAAAAAATCAACAAATAACATAGGCTATTATCTCGTATGATCAACAATTACAATACTTTCTAATATATGTTTCAATGATGATGAGTGGCTGGGAGGCCCAAGTCTTAGGAATCTTCACTATTTAGATTAACAGCCTGTATAACATTCCGCTATTTATCAACCACTCAATGGTCACGGGATACTAGAATGAGATCTAATGGGGAGCTGTGTATTTTAAAGCCCTTGTCTAAAACACTCTCTGTCTGCTGTCTGTTAAGGTATTTCAGCAAATTTGTATTGTTCCCATAGGAAAACAACATCATAATATATATTTAATCTATTATTAGAGAAATAGAAGAACTGTTCCATTTTAATTATAAATTCCACTTGTTTCTTCCAATTATCAAGAGAAGGGATTTGCGGGGATTTCCATAATCTTGGGATCAATCTTTTGGCCGCATTGATCATAATTTGAATTAGAATACGTCGTAATTTACATGGGACGTTGGAGAGATCATTAAAAATTGCAAGAGTCAGAGAAAACTCTAGTCTAAGGCCCGTGACCTTCTCCATTTCTTTATAGATATCTCTCCAAAATTGACGTATATGGATACAATCCCACCAGATGTGACACATATTGCCCTTTATTCCACAACCCCTCCAACACTTGTTACTAGCAGACCTGAACATATGTTTCAATCTGTTGGGTGTTAGATACCACCTCAGCAAAACCTTCAGGTTAGTTTCCAGACAGTGAGATGAGTGTGAGGATTTAGCCGTGAAGGAAAACCAATGTTTCCATTGCTGGGTGGAAATTTGCATGTTCATCTCTTTTTCCCATCTCTGTGTACAAATGGGTCTAGGAGGGAGGTGTGCGTCTCTGATGTGTTTGTAAATAGTGGATACTATCCCTGTTAATACTGGTGACGTACCTAAACATAGTGACTCAAAAGCAGTTGGTGCCCGCAAAAAGTCTTTCCTATTTTTATGTGTGGATATGTAATATCTAATCTGGTGATAAGTATACCACGACTGGAAATAATTATGACCTTGCTCCAATAGTACTTGTCTGTTGAGTATTTTACCATCCCTTACTAAACTATGTATCGGAATTAAGTTCTCCAAAGTACTCATTTCACTATGAGTCCATCTACCCCCAGGTCTGCTTTCTTCTAATTCTCTATTACATATCAATGTAGTCAATGGTGCGTATGGTGTGGATATCTTAGCGAATCTATTTCTATAGTGTAACCAGGTGGACCAGGTCTCGTTACAAATGTTGTATGGTTTACTCATATTCAGCAAAGTTGCTGAAATTGATGGCACCCAGCATATTCCACTCATATGTGGTATATTTAATACTTGACCCTCTAACTGAACCAGTTTTTTATGGGAGGGCTTATTATGTCTACACCAGTCCACTACCTAGGGAAACAGCTACTTTATACCAGTGTAAATTAGGGACTCCTAGGCCGCCTCCCTCTCTGGGGGTGTAGATAGTGCTCTGTGGAAGTCTAGGTGGTTTGTTATGCCAGATATAAGAGTTTAATATTTTCTATAAGGTATGTATATCTTTATTTACATTCCCTATAGGCAGTGCCTGAAGAAGATATAATGCTTTTGGTAATAAAATAATTTTAGCTGCCGAGATTCTCCCCAACCATGATATATTTTGCTTTGGTAACCATCTAGAGGTCAGAGATTGAAACTCCGTTATGAGTCTCCCATAATTTAACTTACGCAATTGACTCTTGTCTGAAGTTAAATATATGCCCAGATATTTTAATGATGCGGAATTAATTTTAAATGGACTAATTAGTTTTATGTCTCTCAGCAAATCCTCTGAAATATTAATAGGATAGACTTCGGATTTTGCTGAATTAATTAAAAAAATGGATAGAGAAGTCTTCGGATTGGACAGGGTCATTAGCACATCGTCCGCAAACATAGCTAGTTTATAAGGCGTGTTTTGGATTTCTATACCTACAATATCTGGATTATTACGAATACAACTAGCCAGGGGCTCCAGTGACAGCACAAAAAGCAGGGGGGACAGTGGACACCCCTGTTTTGTCCCATTACGGATTTCGAAGGCGTCCGACAGCTGACCCTAACCTGTGCTGAAGGGTCAGAATACAGGGCTAGAATTTGGGAAATAAATTTAGAGGGGTAGCCAAATTTAATTAGAGTGGAGTGTAAAAAGGTCCAGTCCAGTCTGTCGAACGCCTTCTCTGCATCCGTGGAAAGGAGAACAGTTGGGGTTTTAGTAGTCTTAACATGATCTATTAAGGTGATTACCTTGCCAACATTATCCCTAGCTTCCCTACCTTTTACGAATCCTACCTGGTCCTCGTCCAATAATTTAGGCAGTAAATAATTCATTCTAGCCGCCAATATCTTGGCATATATTTTTAAGTCCACATTTAATAATGAAATAGGTCTAAAATTGGCTGGTGTTGTGGACGGCTTCCCAGGCTTAGGAATAACCCTTATGTGGGCTTGGAGCATAGTATCTGGAAAACCGTCACGGTCAGATATGGAGTTGAACAAGCGCGCCAAATGTGGACTCAATTGGGAACTAAAAGTTTTATAATATCGATCAGTAAAGCCATCTGGCCCTGGAGCCTTATTAGGTTTCAAATCTAGGATTGCTGTTTGAATCTCCTCTGCACTAATAGGCAATTCTAATGATTGTGCGTCTTCTTCTGATAATTTTGTGAGGAGTATATCTTTCAGATATTGGGTGCATTTCTCGCTATGGGATATTGAAGGTCTATTTGTATGAATGTTATAGAGTTTATGGTAGTATTCCTGAAAATTCTTGGCAATGGATACAGTATCCTCTATGTGAGATCCCGACTTTGCTAACAGGGAGAATATATAAGACTTATGTTGTTGTTTTTTAAGGGCTCTGGCTAAATATTTACCTGCCTTATTGCTTTCCCCATAAAACCTCTGTTGTAGGAATAACATCTTCCTCTGAGTTTCATAGGTGTTCATTTAATATCTCTCTTTTCTGGCTGAGTAACTGTGTTACCCCCTCATCCTTGGGATCAAGTTTCGCTAAATAATCCAACTCTGCAATCTCACTTGCTAATGATAGGTATATTTCTCTGGTTGCCCTATGTTTGCCTGCTTTGATTTTAATAAGTTCCCCTCTCATATACGCTTTATGCGCTTCCCATATGATATTTAATTTAGTATCTGGGGTGGTATTAATTGAAAAATAGGTATCCATCTGCTTAGTGAGGTTTTCTACTGTTTGTGGATCCAACAACAATGAGTCGTCCAGTCTCCAACAAAAGGGGCGTAGGGGAGTAGACGGCCACTGTAAGGAGCATTCCACCAAAGAATGATCTGACCATGTAGTATGTTTTATTTCACAGTGTTTTATGTATGAGAGGGCCAAATGGTCAGTGAAGATGTAGTCTAGGCAGGAATAGCTCTTATGTGGATATGAAAAGAATGTATAATCCCTTTTAGTTGGATGAAAATAACGCCATGTGTCGTGTAACATTAGTGACTTAAGAGATTGCCAGATAGATCTAGAAACCTTTTGTGATATAGAACTAGTATCACTTGAGCATTCTACCGCCGGAAGCAGTGGAATATTCAAATCTCCCCCCACTATCAATGGGCCTTTAGAGATGGTCATAATTTTCTGTGTAATTTGTTTAATAAAAACGTCTTGGCGTAGGTTAGGGACATATAAATTAACTAGGGTTATTGGCTTACCATACAGCAATCCAACTATACATAAAAACCTACCCTCAGTGTCTCTATCAGTGTGGAGCACCTTAAACGGGATGGAGCTGAGTGAGTATATGCAACAATTGAGCTTTACCTTGTGTAGTCATCAATGTGAATCAAGCGACACCTCAGTTGCTAACAGATGTGTTTGTATAATTACATGGGCCTCACGAGCAGACCCCGGGCATAGCATCAAGAAAACAATCAGAAAAATGATAACATTAGAACAGTTTTGTTCAAAACACATTTAACTCTTTCCGTATATGCTATAAAACAAATACTTAAAGGGCCACTAAACCCAAAATCTTTTTTTCATGATTCAGATAGAGAATACAAATGTAAACAACATTACAATTTACTTCTATTATTTATTTTGCTTCATTTTTTAGATATCCTTAGTTGAAGAAAAAGCAATGCACATGGGTGAGCCAATCACATGAGGCTTATATGTGCAGCAGCCAATCAGCAGCTACTGAGCATATCTAGATATGCTTTTCAGCAAAGAATATCAATAGAATAAAACAAATTAGGTAATGGAGGTAAATTAGAAAGATGTTTAAAATTGCATTCTCTTTCTAAATCATGAAAGAAAAAATGTGGGTTTAATGTCCCTTTAAATAATAATTAAAAAGGGGGAGAAGGTGCAATGTTAGGCCAAGCACCTGTAAAATCATAAGCATTTTGGGGGTATACCGAATTGCGGTGTAGACTGATCAAACATTCAGACTTCAGACCAAATATAAAGTTATTCAACAACCCTGCATCTAAGAGGCATACATAAACAAGTACGTACCTTAACTATGTCTAGGGCCTAATGGACAATAAACATTTTAAAGACTGTTAATATCTTGCTAAACATGATGATTTCTATAAAAAATTCTTACCATCCAGGGAGTATATTCTCAGATTACAGCGGAATGGATCGCAGACTCCCAACGATAATCTCACTGGTTGCAAATAATGTCCACTCATGCTTTATGTAACCTCTTGTCTTGGTGCACCAGTATTGTTGTGTGTGGGAGTATTCATGTTACCCTTCCGATATGGTATATTTTGCCACTCCGTTCTTTGAGGGAGAGGAGCTTCTCTGCTGATGAGCTTTCCTGGAGAACTTTTTGAGCCTTCGGATACCTTGATAGGGTCAAGTCTCAATTCTTTGCAAACTGATGTGATCTCTTCTGGTGATTGACAAAAAACTCTTTTTCCTTTCCACTGGATTTGCAGACTAAACGGGTGACCCCACCTATAAGGTATGTTTTGCTGGCGAAGCTTGGTTGTAAGTGGCCAGATTTCTCTTCTTTTCTGCAGAGTCCTTGCTGATAGATCTTCGAACAGCTGGAGGTTACTATCTCTAAATTTTACTGGATGTTTCTGCCTTGCCTTTTTCATTAACATTTCCTTCATAGGATAGCTGGATATTTTGGTGATAACATCTCTTGGGGGTTGGCCTTCTGGTGGTTTGGAGCGCAAAGCTCTATGAATCCTATCCAAGGCGAAGGTAGAATCGTCTCCCTCCTCTGTCAGAAAGGCAAATAATTCTTGAACATAGGTCTCCAATTCTTGGGGGGCCACATCTTCTGGTATGCCTCTAATCCTGATGTTTTGGCGGCAGCTCCTATTCTCTAAATCATCAACTTTGTTTTCAAGTTGAGTCACCTTCCAGCTTTTTCACTCTCTGGCCAATCTCTGTAAGATCTTTCTTTGTATCCGCTATTTCCTCTCGGATACACTGCTTCACCTGCTGCACTAAAGATGTAAAATCTTTTTTAGAAGGTAGTGAGTCCAGTAGTGCTTTTAGTATTGTGACTGGTTGACCAATACTCTCTGTGTCAGACTCTGAAGATGTAGAATCATTCCTCAGGCTAGGTTCTATGTCAAGAGTATTCTGGTTTTGTGGAGGATCAATGCTTTTAAAAAACTTATTCACTGATGGGAGGACATTAGACTTCTTCTTCATAGGCTTGTCCCCTTTGGAACCTTTTTTGGGAGACATGGCAATAGGATTTTCTCGTGTATGTAATTACAGGGTTAATATTCTTTATCCAACTGTATATGCAGCCTCAATTAACCTCCTATTTGTTCAAAATTTTATAAGTCGGTATATTGCTTTAAAGAATAACAATGCACTTTGTAAGAACTTAAAGCAGAAGGGTTCATGTAATAGTATCTTTAATATTCAGCAACAAGCCAGAGTGAGTTCAAATATATCTCAAATGGTAGAGAGCGAGTAATTCTGAACCGTTTTTAAAGGTGCAGTTTGAGGGTCCCCGCATAGGTATTACAGCTAACATATAGAAAAGTCAACACATTAACATCTTCTTTATGTCCTCCTGTAATTAACTTCCTTCTTTCTATATTATGTCAGGCAACCTGTTTTCTCCTTCACATATCCTTAAAACAAGCGTAATCTGCAAGGCTGCATGGGTCCTGCATTAGGCCTCTGTAACTCCGTGCTGCACCCACTGAGTGACGCACTTTATATTCATCAAGGCAATGTTAATATGCTACATGCATCCACCTCAGTTCATGCTTCTAAACTATATTTTGCTTGTTTAATTTAGCCTCACAGTACTTGCAAACATGCCTACAGAGTTCCTATTTTTCCCTCATAAATTTGGGGATCGCCTAAAGTCTGTGCGGTTGTATTATGCAGTTATGCTGTAATGCTGTAATCAAGCAAATATCCGGGCTTAACCGCATCGGTAAATTTTTCTCACCTCTCTGATCACCTAATGGCGGTTTGCGGCTCACAGTATAATACCTCCGTCTAGGTCCGCTTCACATTGTCACTCAGAGAGCCATTACTCCGGTGAGTTTCCATGCCGCTGCTAGGCCTCGCAAAGTGTGTATAGGGCGGGTCCGGGTCTCCTCAATTTCACCCCTTGTTCCCTCTTAGCCTCGCTGATCACCGCACCATCTGACAAAGTGCACTTCAGCATCGGTCACAAGTGATCCTCCGGTGTATATATGATCGGCATGCCTATATATTATCTGCTTGGTCCACTTTAGGACACGAAGCTCACTATGGTGCAGCCATCTCGGATGAGCGCTGGCTCCGCCCCCCAATATTAGATTTATTTTAATAAGAGTTTAGTTAGGATGTTAGAGTTAGATAGGATTATTATACTTAATATATATATATAATATAATAACAATATTAACTATATTAACCCTAATATAATTAGGGTTAATATAGTTAATATATATAATATAATAACTATATTAACTATATTAACCCTAATATAATTAGGGTTAATATAGTTAATATAGCTGGCGGTGGTGTAGGGGGATTAGATTAGGGGTTAATACATTTATTATAGGTGGCCGCGGTGTAGGGGGATGTAGATTGTAGGCAAAAGAGCAGTTTACTTTGTGACAAAGCCCCTCCAAAAGCCCTTTTAAGGGCTGGCAAAAGAGCTGAATTCTTTGGGGAATGCCCCGCAAAAAGCCCTTTTAAGGGCTGGCAAAAGAGCTGTTACTTTGGGGCAATGCCACGCAAAAAGCCCTTTTCAGGGCTATTTGTAGGGTTAGACTTAGGTTTAGTGGTAGGGATAGTTTAGTATTTTAGGGGTTAAATAATTTAATATAGATGGCGGCGGGGTAGGGGGATTAGATTAAGGGTTAATAATTTTAAAATAGATAGCGGCGGGGTAGGGGCTCACTTTAGGGGGTAGGTAAGGTAGATGGCAGATTTCTGAACATCGCTGGTTTATCCGACTTACGGCACGTTAGCATCTGACGGCGCCGTATATTGGATAGCTCGAGATGCGAGCTGAAACTGCGGGCGATGCGGGTTCCCTTGCTTGCGCCGCAAACTACGCCGTATATTGGATCGCGCCCCCTATATTTTGCATGGAACAATATGACATTACTATTCAAATTCACTATTCCAGAGGCTTTTCAAAGTATTTTTGGAATGGTACAATAATTGCAGCTCCAAGCTATATAGTGCAGGGATTTACAGCTCTGGTGACGTTAGCCAGTTACCGGGTGACGAAGGGGGGGATATGTGCGGCAGCCTCAGCCCCGAGTATGAATGATCCTATCTCAAAGAAAATTTATATCTGGTGTATAAGATCAATGGTTGGATCTCTATAGTATTGCAAGAGTTAATTAAAAACCCCAAGATCTAGATTTAGATAATGAGCTCCTGTAGTACATATCCTGTTGCTCCAGCGAAAAGTTTTTTACTGCTGCAGAAACTCATCCACAAATATCTAAAGCAGAAAAGGAAATACGAAGCTTCCACTCTTTTTAATAAAGTGCCTCCTTATCCAAAGGCAGTATCCACAGTATTTACTGTCATGCTCATCCCTGGCACGTATATCTGTTTTTCTTTAAGGTAAGGAAAAATACCTATCCCACCTTTTGCAGTTACTAGAACTGTAACAACCCTATACCAATTGCACTCTTCCCTGCTGCAATCATCACCCATGCACCCCCTGCAGCAGGGGATAGTGCATGGTAGGGTATTCTGAATCATTTTGATATAGAGAAACTTTCATGAATTTGTTCAAACGCCAGTCCTTAACACAAATATAATACAAGCCCAATCCAGAAATATTTTGGACAGTATGGAAAATGCAAAAAAACAAACAAAAAGAGCCATTTGAAAATTCAATTCACCCTGTACTGTTTTAAAAAAATATTATTAATACATTATTTGATGTTTTAGTTTGTAAATTAAATACATTTTTTAAAATATACACTCAATTCAAATCTGATGACTGCAACACACTCCAAAAAGTTTTGGACTGTCGACTGTTTACCACTGTGTAATATCTCCTTTTCTTTTAATAACACTTATTAAGCGTTTGGGCACTGAAGACACCAGTTGGTTAAGTTTTGAAAGCAGAATTTTCCCCCATTCATCCCTTATGCATGTCTTCAGCTGCGCAACTGTAGGGGGCCTTAGTTGCCCTATTTGGCACTTCATAATGCACTACGCATTCTCAACCAGAGACAGGTCAGGTCTGCAGGCAGGCCATGCTAGCACCCGCACTCTCTGCTTACGCAACCATGGGCTTGTAATGCGGGTAGAATGAGGTTTAACATTGTCCTGCTGGAAAATGTAGGGGTGTCCCTGGAAAAGATGACGATTCTATCAGCCAATCGGAATTAAGGTAGGAAAAATCTGATTGGCTGATGCTATCAGCCAATCGGATTGAAGTTCAATTCGATTGGCTGATCAAATCAGCTAATAGGATTGAGTTTGCATTGTATTGGCTGATTGAATTAGCCAAACGGATTGAACTTCAATCCGATTGGCTGATAGCATCAACCAATCAGATTTTTCCTACCTTAATTCCGATTGGCTGATAGAATCCTATCAGCCAATCGGAATTCAAGGGACGCCATCTTGGATGACGTCACTTAAAGGTAGCATCATTTAGTCATCGGATCAAGAAAGAAGAGGATGCTCCACGTCGGATGTCTTCAGGATGCTGCTGCTCCGCTCCGGATGGATGAAGATTGAAGATGTCGCTTGGATGAAGACTTCGACTGGATGGAGGACCTCTTCTGCCTCGCTTGGATGAAGACTTCGGCCGGATGGAGGACCACATCACCCGGATTGGATGAAGAGTTCGGCCCGGCTGGGTGAAGATGGCTCAAGGTAGGGTGATCTTCAGGGGGTTAGTGTTAGATTTTTTAAGGGGGTTTTGGGTGGGTTTTAGAGTAGGGGTATGTGGGTGGTGGGTTGTAATGTTGGGGGGGGTATTGTATTTTTATTTACAGGTAAAAGAGCTGATTACTTTGGGGCAATGCCCCGCAAAAAGCCCTTTTAAGGGCTGGTAAAAGAACTGATTACTTTGTAATTTAGTATAGGGTATTGCATTTTATTATTTTGGGGGGCTTTATTATTTTATTAGGGGGCTTAGATTAGGTGTAATTAGTTTAAACTTGTATTTTTTTTATTTTCTGTAATTTAGTATTTGGGTTTTTTTGTACTATAGTTTAGTTAATTTAATTTAATTGTAGGTAGTTTAGTTAATTAATTTAATTATATAGTAGTGTTAGGTGTAATTGTAACTTAGGTTAGGGTTTATTTTACAGGTAATTTTGTATTTATTTTAGCTAGGTAGTTATTAAATAGTTAATAACTATTTAATAACTATTGTACCTAGTTAAAATAAATACAAAGTTGCCTGTAAAATAAAAATAAATCCTAAAATAGCTATAATATAACTATTAGTTATATTGTAGCTATATTAGGGTTTATTTTATATGTAAGTATTTAGTTTTAAATAGGAATAATTTATTTAATTATAGTAATTTTATTTAGATTTATTAAAATTAGATTTAAGTTAGGGGGTGTTAGGGTTAGGGTTATACTTAGGGGTTAATAACTTTATTATAGTAGCAGCGACGAACTTGGGGGCGGCAGATTACGGGTTAATAATTTGTAGGTAGGTTGCGGCGACTTTGGGGGTGGCAGATTAGGGGTTAATAAATAAAATGTAGGTGTCGGCAGTGTTAGGGGCAGCAGATTAGGGGTTCATAGGTATAACGTAGGTGGCGGCGGTGTCCGGAGGGGCAGATTAGGGGTTAATATTATATTGCAGGTTGTGAGGATGTCGGGGCGGCAGTTTAGGGGTTAATAAGTGTTAGATTAGGGGTGTTTAGACTCAGAGTTTATGTTAGAGTGTTAGGTGTAGACTTAGAAAGTATTTTCCCAAAGGAAACAATGGGGCTGCGTTAGGAGCTGGACGCTGCTTTTTTGCAGGTGTTAGGTTTTTTTTCAGCCGTCTCAGCCCCATTGTTGCCTCTGGGGAAATCGTGCACGAGCACGTTTTAGCCAGCTTACCGCTACCGTAAGCAACGCTGGTATTACAGGGAGAAGTGGCGTTAAATTTGCTCAATGCTCACTTTTCTGAGGCTAAAGCAGCCATTCAGAAAACTTGTAATACCAGCGTTGTATAAAGTCAGCGCTGGAAAAAAAAGGATCGTTAGCAAAGCAAGTCTTTACAGACAAATCTCGCAGTTAGTTTTTTAGGAAGGGTTTTTGTTTTTCAGTGTTACTTGCTTTTATAGAATATGGTTTTATTAGGGGAATTTTTTTGTTTATCGTAATGGTTTATTTTCTGGGGATAGAGTTTTTGTTAGGGTTACATGGTTATTAGGATTGGGTATTTTTGTAATTTAGGGGTACTTTGTCTTTTTAGGATAGGGTTTTAGGATGATTTTTGTTTTTTAGGAGTACTTAATTATTGTACTGTATATTTTTTTTATAGGTTTGATTTACGGCAAGGGTGGGCAGACTTTTATAAGACAAGGGCTAGCTCAAATTTTATTCCAAGTGACGTGGTCACCTAACTAAAAAAAACACCATGATTCACCATCATTGTAATGAATTTTGTGATCCATTCACTGCACTTGTAGCAGCCTTCAGTCCCTCCCTTTCCATTCATGCCTCCCTGTTACTCCACATCACATCAATACTCAAAGTTTATACTTATCTAGGAATTACAGATGTCTTATTAAAAGTCTTTTATTATTTTAGCACTGTGACACTTTGCCCAAACTTGAGGAGAGGGCACAAAACTATTGCAAACATTGTGGTCTTTTATGATCGCTTTGTACAGTGTCTAAGTCTCACCTATAATACCAGCAGTGAACAAGCAGCTAAACCGGGAATGGGTGTGGACACTTACTTGGAATTCTATCTGAGGAGTGTGTGGTCTGACAGTGTGAATCTGATAGTGCTGTATAGCAGACGAACATTAGCAGATCCAACTTTACATAGAATCGGCTTATGACCATCTGTTATACAGCATTGTCAGATTCAAGCACTTTCAGACCAAACACTCCTCAGATTCTAAGTCAGTGTCCACTCCCACCGTAACCCTTTGCCTCCCAGAGCATAACTAATCGCTGCTATACAGCACTGTCAGATATAAGCACTGTCCGACCAAACACTCTGTCCTCAGATTCCAAGTCAGTGTCCACACCCACTCCCACCATAACCCTTTGCCTCCCAGAGCTCTGTTTACAAGGGGTTACTAAGATCGTTCATGTTACTTTGATCAACTATGAACGTTTCCTACCTTCTGCATAATCGCTGACTACAGGCTCTGGGGTGAACCTTCTGCATAATCTCTGACTACAGGCTCTGGGGGGATTGTGCCCTCCAGCATCAGGCAATACCCTCCTTATTCCTTTTGCCATAGCGTAGAGCTCCTCTGGCCTCGAGCGGGCAGCCAATTAGAGCAGTAGAAAAATATAACAGAGACAAGCCCATAATGAAGGGGGGGGGGGTCTGTTATCTGCCAATTGGACACTTCTTGTCTCTGTCTATTGAAGATGCACAATATGAGTCCTGCGTGCTGATGCCACATGTTTAGCAGTTTGCATAAGTAAGAGATAGATTTATCACACATCTACGGTGGTGAAATCTTTCTCTTACTTTGCAGGCTTTGTAAATCCAGGTGGTCACCTCCAAATGCACCCGCGGTCCACTGGTAGACCGCGGTCCACGTCTTGCCCACCCCTGATTTACGGGTTATATATATATATATTTTTTAAGGGCATGATATTGTTGTGAGCATAAAGGGTGCACAAAAGCTTAATTCAACCCACCTGAGTGTATTCAAATGTTTTTCAAGCACTGGTGAATGTTTATTTAGGAAATTCCATGAAAAAAAATCACTCACGCCTCAAACCCTAAAAGACTCTTCTCAATTTTCAACTAGCTCCTCTACCCACCTGCACCACCCCCTCATCTGCTAATTTACTTCTATTATTTAATTTGTTTTATTCTCTTGGTATCATTTGTTGAAGGAGCAGCATTGCACTACTGGTTTCTAACTAAACACATGGGTGAGCCAATGACAATCTGTATATATATGCAGCGACCAATCAGCAGCTAGAACCTAGATTCTCTGCTGCTCCTGAGCTTTTATAGATAAACCTTTTAGCAAAGAATAACAAGAGAATGAAGCAAATTAAATAATATAAGTAAATTGGAAAGTTGTTTAAAATCCTATTCTCTATCTGAATCACGAAAGAAAAGTTTTGGGTTTCATGTCCCTTTAACCTCGCTCCCAGTCACCCCATCTGCCACTCTCTGCACCCTCCTCCCAACCACTGTGAGTGAAGTAGGTTCCCTATTGTCTTCCTCACACCTCACTACCTGCCCACTTGACCCTATTCCTTCACATCTAATATGTTCTCTGTCTCCCACACTCACTCCAGCTCTTATTCACATATTCAACCTATCCCTTTCTACCATCCCACTCCCTGCCTCCTTCAAACATGCAAAGGTCATCCTCCCTTGACCCTAACTCTCCTGCAAACTACCGCCCCATATCACTGCTCCCGCTAGTTTCAAAAATCCATGAAAAACTAGTTTTCAATCGCCTATCCCACTTTCTGTCCTCAAACTCATTGCTCGACACCCTGCAATCTGGCTTCCGTCCCCAACACTCAACTGAGACTGCCCTCACCAAGGTTACTAACAATCTCCTTTCTGCTAAAAACAAAGGCTACTACTCTATACCCATCTTACTTGACCTCTCTACTGCCTTTGACACTGTTGACCATCCCCTTCTCCTATGGACTCTCAGCTCTCTTGGGCTCTGTGATACTGCCCACTCCTGGATTCAGTCTTATCTCTCTAACAGATCATTCTCCGTCTCTATTGCTGGCGGCTCCTACTCTTTATTGTCTCTGTTTGTTGGAGTACACTTTTAAACGTTTCTTTCTAGTATCGAGTTTGCTTTATTCTTTTGGTATCCTTTTGAAAAGCATACCTAGATATGCTCAGGAACAGACATATACAACTGGGAACTTGCTGCAGATTAGTAGCTGCACAGATACATCTTGTTATTGGCTCACCTGATGTGTCCAGCTAGCTTCCAGTAGTGGTTTCCTGCTCTTTCAACAAAGGATTGTCGTATATTAGAATATTGTATATTAGAAAGTGTTATTCAAGGTTTATGATTGCTATATAGGGAAAATGTTAAATCGAATACATAAACCATTCTCTATATACAGTAAGTTGTGTTGAGTAAAATGTAGAAGTAAAAATCCTTGTGCTTAAAGGGACATTAAAGCCAAAAAATGTTTTCCATGATTTAGAAAGAGCATGCAATTTTAAACAACTTTCTAATTTACTTCTATTATCTAATTTGCTTCATTCTCTTGATGTCCTTTGCTGAAAAACATATCTAGATTGGCTCAGAAGGTGCTGATTGGTGGCTGCACACAGCTGCCTCATGTGATTGGCTCACCCATGTGCATTGCTATTTCTTAAACAAAGGATATCTAAAGAATGAAGCTAATTAGATAATAGAAGTAAATTGGAATTTTGTTTAAAATTGTATTCTCTATCTGAATTATGAAAGAAAAAAATTGGGTTTAATGTTCCTTTAAGTATATTTTCCTAAATATTTTCTGCGTACAGGTAATATAGTATTACAGAAAAAATGCCATGCAAAATAATGTATTAGGATGCTAAATTCTTAATACATCTACACTTGCATTAAAAATAAGATTATAACCAACATTTATTAAAATGTATTTTATTGATGGACATTTATTATAATTTTATGTAATATTTCACTTATATATATATATATGGAATTCTATCATTTTCAATTGTTCTACTAAAAAAGTGTAAAACACTTGCATCTAAACAAGCTCATCATGAACTTTGGCTGTGATAATGCAGTTCAGCTGACAATGCAACATTCTCTAAACCAATGAACTTTAGAAAATACAGCAAACATTTTAAACAAATTCTGAAGAAGTTTTTTTTTTTTTAAATAAATACTGACACAACATTCCTTGCACTGAAGTATAATTCTACATCTCAAATTATCTGTCATCCAAATAAAAATAACCCAAACTAGAACAAATATAATTTTTTTAAATATTTATTATTGACTCATATACAACTTTCATAACTGTAACAAATACATATGGATATACTTGCACAAAAACAAAATAATGACATCTTACAGTTTAGCATCCAAATAAAGGGTTCCATTATAAATATTTTGCATTGCATGGATGTTGTTGAGCTTTGTATTTCTAACTCATTCTAAAATTTCCAAAACTTCACTGAAGCTCATCTATACCATAATTGCGTTTGTAATGCGTCCGTCGGTGTCGCCAGTTGCGCACCACCCTGCCATTTTCAGAATCCACTGGGATGCAGCGTAAGCTTCACGGTGGATTCTTTCACCACCCTGCCATTTTCGGAATCCACCAATGGCAGGGTGGTGAAAGATGCAGCGAAGGCAAAAGGAGCATTACAAAAAAAAAAAATTGGAGAGAAAAAAGGTGTGTAAGTGTGTGTAAGCGCTAGTACACTAACCTCTGCACATATACTGTTCTGCTCCCAAAAAAACAGAAAAAAGGATAAATACGAAAAATGTAGTATAAGTGCGTTATACAGCTACAGGGTCTGAGAAGCAAGCAATAATGTATATTAAAAACTAATTAGTACAAATCTCAAAATTTTTAATTCAAATAACATTTATTAATGGAAAAAGTACAATTGGTTAAAATTAATTCAATTCACCTTTGTAGGTAGAAAACAAACTAAAACCTAATGACTGGTCATGTTATTACTAGTACTTCTAGTCTAAAATCAATATCTTGTGCTAATATTGGAAACATATTCTAAATAACAGCACAGGAAGATGTCTGCTAAAGTGCAAGTGCCTAACGTGTATATGTAAATAAGCTAAAGTGCAAATGGTGGCTTTAAAGGGCCTTAAGTGTGAATACAAATGTATATTGCAAATCGACCTATTTGTCTTAATATAATAAAGGCTGTTATAGGGAAAGTGCCGATTTGTTATAGGTCGTTATAGGGAAAGTGCACATTTGTTATAAAGGTGCAATTTGATATATCGCAAATTGTATGTTGCAAAAATGATGTAAGTGTAGATGAAAAATTGCCTATTATATATTTATAACAGTAAAATCACTATTACGTGCCAGAATGCATACTAGTTAAGAGTTTTGAGTAATAAAGTGCAAATGCCTATTACGTATTACAACAATTTTTTACACTCACTGGTATATAATAATCCTCCTTTTGTTCACCAATACTATGCAAAAGTAACCTAAGTCTCAAAAAATCTCAAACAATCTGTGACTGTATTGAGCATTATAGCCTAACATATCAGCAAAGCAATCTATCTCCTTAGTTAGTCTTTAATGCTGTGTTATTTTTAGATGGGCTTTGTAGTGAAATACTTCATATATAAACTCTGTGTGGTACCTTAATTTATGACACGCATGGACAGGCTGTCCACCTCTCTAGTAGTGATGTCCTGAACTGTTCGTCCGCGAATGGTTCACAGCGAACACATGGCGACGTTCGATCCGCCCCTATGTGTCATCATTGAGGAAACTTTGACCCTTTATGTCACAGCCGCCTGACACATTAGAGCCAATCAACATCAGACACTCCCTCACAGACCCTCCCAGCTACTCGGAATCCGCCATTTTAGACTCATAACGACCTTGCTTTCTTAATGAGAGGACGTGTTGTGTTTTTGCTCCTGACATTAATAGGAAAAACATAGCTAGGCTAGTGTATTTACAGTCCAGAAGGACTCCACTCATCTATGCTGCAAGCACAGCACCCCAAAAAGCCCTTTTTAGGGCTATATTTCTTGCCGTTTTTTTATTTTATTATTATTAGCATTTGCCTGGCTTTCAGGCTGTGTGTTTAAGGCTCACAGCATATGATGTGATTACTGCCACCACTGATATCTCCCTAACAACATTAGTTTAAATTTAACTAATCAAAAAATTTTATTATTTTGCTAGTGTAATTTTTTTTCATTTTCTATCAGGCCAGTGTCACACAGCATATACTCTGGTTCATTGCTCTGTGCCAGCCAGCAGCCACCAGTGTTAATATCCGTTTATAACATTATTTTAAATTTAAAAAAAAAATAAAAAAAAAAAAATATTTTGCTAGTGTAATCTAATTACATTTACTATCAGGCTTATGTCTGTCAGGCTCACGCAGCATTAATATACCTCATTTTTTTTCAGTCTTTTGGTTAATTGGTCTGTGCCAGGCAGCCACCCAGCACTCATATCTATTCTTCTTCACCTTAATTTTAATATAAAAAAAAAAGGTTAAATTTGTTTGATAGTGTAATCTAATATAATTTTCTATCCGGCCTGTGTGTTTTGCTGACATACAGAGCCTACTGTGTTTACTTGCTGCCCTCCCTAGTCTATGAGCCACGACTCATATGTGTTTAACCTTTTTTTAATTCCCCCCCCAAAAAAAAATAATTTCAATAATTTTTCTAGTGTAATCTAATAGTATTTTCTATCCGGCGTGTGTGTATCTGACTTACAGAGCCTAATGTTTTTAATAGCTGCCCCTCCAAGGCTATCAGCCACGACTCATATGTATGTGCTTAACCTTTTTCTTTAAATTGCCAAAAAAAAGTCTTTAAATCATTATGCTAATGTAATCTAATTTTATTTTCTATCAGGCCTGTGTCTAACTTTCTATCTGACTTACACAGCATACTGTTGTTAATTGCTGCCCTACGTAGCAGCCGGCCAGTGCGACCACTCATAGAGTCATATGTGCATTGCACTTCTTAACATAATTTTAATATTAAAATCTAAAATTTTAAAATATTTTGCTAGTGTAATCTAACTTAATTTTCTATCAGGCCTGTGTTTTTGTCACTTACACTGCATACTGTGTTAAATTGCTGCCCTACCTACCATCCACGACTCATATCTGCCAGCCTGTGTGCCAGGCCCAACTAGCCAATTAGTGGCACCAATCATAATTCTTGTAACAGTATATAAAAAAATAAAAATCATAATTTTTTGGACTGCAAATATTCTCCTAGTGCCATTGAATTGCATTTACTTCCTGCCTGCCACTGCCAGCCTTTTGTGCCAGGCCGTCTAGCCAACTATTTACACCAATCATAATTGTTGTCACAGACAGTATAGTTACTAATTAAAATTAAAAAAATTTTGATTGTTGATCTTAATCCTCAGTTTGCTCGTGCCCTAGAATTGCACTTTTCTACTGCCTTCCAAGCATGTGTGCCAGGCCTACTTGAAAAATATTTACACCAATCATATTTGTTGTCACAGTATTCTTAATAATTAAAAATTAAAATTTTTGGTAATAGTTGTGAATCCTCAGTTTGCTGGTGCCATTGAATTGCACTTTCCTTCTGCCTTGCACCCTGCTGTGTGCTAGGCCCACCTAGCCAATTATTGCCAGCAATCATATTTCTTTTAACAGTATCGCAAAAATTGTCAACCATCACTGTTTTGACTGTCAGTAATCAGTCTCCTAGTGTCCTTGAATTGCATTTACCTCCTGCCTGCCATCCTTTTGTGCCAGGCCATCTTGCCAACTATTTACACCAATCATAATTGTTGTCACAGTACTGTTAAGAATTTTTTTAATTTTAATTAGTGATTTTTGATCTTAATCCTCAGTTTGCTCGTGCCCTAGAATTATACTTTTCTACTGCCTTTCAAGCCTGTGTGCCAGGCCTACTTGAAAAATATTTACACCAATCATATTTGTTGTCACAGTATTCTTAATAATTAAAAATTAAAATTTTTGGTAATAGTTGTTGTGAATCCTCAGTTTGCTGGTGCCATTGAATTGCACTTTCCTCCTGCCTTGCAGCCTGCTGTGTGCTAGGCCCACCTAGCCAATTATTGCCAGCAATCATATTTCTTTTAACAGTATTGCAAAAATTGACAATCATCACTGTTTTGACTGTCAGTATTCCGTCTTCTAGTGTTCTTGAATTGCATCTACCTCCTGCCTGCCAGCCTTTTGTGCCAGGCCGTCTTGCCAACTATTTACACCAATCATAATTTTTGTCACAGTATAGTTACTAATTCAAATTAAAAAATTCTTGATTGTTGATGATCTTAATCCTCAGTTTGCTCGTGCCCTAGAATTGCACTTTTCTACTGCCTTCCAAGCCTGTGTGCCAGGCCTACTTGAAAAATATTTACACCAATCATATTTGTTGTCACAGTATTCTTAATAATTAAAAATTAAAATTTTTGGTAATAGTTGTTGTGAATCCTCAGTTTGCTCGTGCCATTGAATTGCACTTTCCTCCTGCCTTGCAGCCCGTGTGCCAGGCCCACCTAGCCAATTATTTCCAGCAATCATATTTCTTTTAACAGTATTGCAAAAATTGTCAATCATCACTATTTTGAGTGTCAGTAATCAGTCTCCTAGTGTCCTTGAATTGCATCTACCTCCTGCCTGCCAGCCTTTTGTGCCAGGCCGTCATGCCAACTATTTACACTAATCATAATTGTTGTCACAGTATAGTTACTAATTAAAATTAAAAAAAATTTGATTGTTGATCTTAATCCTCAGTTTGCTCGTGCCCTAGAATTGCACTTTTCTACAGCCTTCCAAGCCTGTCTGCCAGGCCTACTTGAAAAATATTTACACCAATCATATTTGTTGTCACAGTATTCTTAATAATTAAAAATTAAAATTTTTGGTAATAGTTGTTGTGAATCCTCAGTTTGATCGTGCCATTGAATTGCACTTTCCTCCTGCCTTGCAGCCTGTGTGCCAGGCCCACCTAGCCAATTATTGCCAGCAATCATATTTCTTTTAACAGTATTGCAAAAATTGTCAATCATCACTGTTTTGAGTGTCAGTAATCAGTCTCCTAGTGTCCTTGAATTGCATCTACCTCCTGCCTGCCAGCCTTTTGTGCCAGGCCGTCATGCCAACTATTTACACCAATCATAATTGTTGTCACAGTATAGTTACTAATTAAAATTAAAAAAATTTTGATTGTTGATCTTAATCCTCAGTTTGCTCGTGCCATTGAATTGCACTTTTCTACTGCCTGCCAGCCTGTGTGCCAGGCCCAACTATCCAATTAGTGCCAGCAATCATATTTATTTTAACAGTATTGCAAAATTTGTCAATCATCACTATTTTGACTGTCAATCTGCAGTCTACTAGTGCCCTCCTTGAATTGCATTTTCTTCCTGCCTGCCTGCCTGTGTGCCAGTCCCAACTAGACAAATAGTGCCACCAATCATAGTTATTGTAACAGGATTGGAATTTTTGTTAATCATAACTGTTTTGACTGTGATTCTTCAGTCTCCTAGTGCCATTGAATTGCAGTTTCCTTTCTCCCAGCGTGTGTGCCAGACAGTCCCATTTGCCAACTAGTGCCAAACAATCATATTTGTTGTCACAGTACTTGTAATATTTTAAAAAATTAACAATTTGTGATTTTTAAAACATCTGTCTTTTTTGTTGTTGTCAGTCTCATAGCGTATACTGTGCCCACTTTCACAGTGCCACCACTCAATTGGTGTAATAGTACTGTTAGTGTCCATTTAAAAAAAAATGACAGGCAGAGGCAGGCCACCCCGCAGGTTCTGTGGTCGTGGTCGTGGTGCTGTGATTCCTTTAGACCCTACAAATATGCACATTGTTCAGACGCCTAGTGCCAGGGGGGACGCGAAAACTTCTGAGGAGGACCTAGTTGAATGGCTAACACAGGACACCCAATCTTCTTCAGCTTCCACTGCTAGTCCTCCTAACCTTGATGCACCATCTAAGTCCAGCTGTGCTTTGGGCAGGTCTCAAGTGACAAGTGCCACTCCCCCGCCTATCGCCACCACCAACACTAGCACCACAGCCGCTTCACTTGATCTGTCACAGGAGTTATTGACACATCATTTGGAAGAAATGAGTGATGCGCAACCATCATTGACAGAGGATGTAGATAATAGTGATCAGTCTCAGTCAGGCAGCATTACTGACATGGATGTACGGTGTGATGATGATGATGATGTTGTACCCGCTGCTGCTTCCTTTCTTGATGTTTCAGATACAAGTGAAGCGGTTGATGATGATGTGTCGGTGGATGTCACGTGGGTGCCTGCTAGAAGAGAAGAAGAAGAGGGGGAAAGTTCAGATGGGGAGACAGAGAGGAGGAGGAGGAGATGATTTGGAAGCATGGGGAGGTCGTCTCAAGGAGCTAGTTTCACAGTCAGACAGCATGCATCGTCACCAGGGGTCAGCCAGACAGCACGCCGACGCCCATCAACGCATGCTGTTGCCACCACCAGAATGCTATCATCGCAGAGCTCAGCAGTGTGGCATTTTTTTTGTGTGTCTGCCTCTGACAACAGCGATGCCATTTGCAACCTGTGCCAAAAGAAACTGAGTCATGGGAAGTCCAACAGCCACCTAGGTACAACTGCTTTGCGAAGGCACATGGTCTCCCATCACAAAGGCCGATGGGAAGAACACATGAGTAGAAGCAGCACACAAAGTGAAAGCCGCCCTCCACCTCCTGCTCCAGCATCTTCAGCCACATCAACCAGTGCTGTCCTGCTTGCCCCTCTGAACCATCCTCCACTCAGTCTCTCTTACGTAGCAGTTCCTGGTCATCTGCCCACAGTCAGGTGTCTGTCAAGGACATGTTTGAGCGTAAGAAGCCAATTTCTCAAAGTCACCCCCTTGCCCGGCGTCTGACAGCTGGCTTGTCTGAACGCTTAGCCCGCCAGCTTTTACAATACAAGCTGGTGGAGTCTGATGCTTTCAAAAAATTTGTATCTATTGGGACACCACAGTGGAAGGTACCTGACAGAAATTTCTTTTCACAAAAGGCAATCCCAAACCTGTACTCTGTTGTGAGAAAGGAAGTTATGGCATGTCTGGCACACAGCGTTGGGGCAAGGGTCCATATGACCATGGATAGCTGGTCTGCAAAGCATGGTCAGGGCAGGTATATCACCTACACTGCGCATTGGGTAAACCTGCTGACTTCTGACAAGCATGGAATGTGTGGCTCTGCAGAAGAGTTGGTGACACCGCCACGACTTGCAGGAAGGCCTGCTGCTACCTCATCTACTCCTCCTACTCCATCCTCTTCCATAACCTCCTCATCGGCTGAGTCCTCTTCAACTTCTGCATCTTGCTCCACATCTATGGCACCCCCCAGCTCCCCAGGTACTATGCTACATCCCGGGTACGGCAGTGTCACGCCGTCTTGTGGTTGACTTGCCTGAAAGCGGAGAGTCACACCGCACCAGCATTCCTGACTGCCCTGAACACACAGGTGGATCAGTGGCTGACTCTGCACCAACTGGAGATTGGCAAGGTTGTTTCTGACAATGGAAGTAATTTGGTGGCGGCATTGAAATTGGGCAAGTTGACACGATTTGTCCATAAGTACCCAGGCTTACAGGACATCCTGAAGCAGGCCAGGAAGGTGTGTGGCCATTTCAGATGCTCCTACACGGCCATGCCGCACTTGTCCGATATCCAGCGTCGATTTGCTTGATTTGCGACAGCCCGACACAGTGGAAATCAACACTCCTAATGTTTGACCGCCTGCTCCAACAAGAAAAAGCTGTTAATGAGTATTTGTATGACCGGGGTGCTAGGCCAGCCTCTGGGGAGCTGGGGATATTTTTTTCCAAATTACTGGACGCTCATGCGTAATGCCTGTAGGCTCATGCGTCCTTTTGAGGAGGTGACAAACCTTGTCAGTTGCACCGAAGGCACCATCAGCGACATCATACCATTTGTTTTCTTCCTGGAGCGTGCCCTGTGAAGAGTGCTGGATCAGGCAGTAGATGAGCGTGAAGAGGAAGCGGGAGAATTGTGGTGTCCATCACCCCCACAAACAGCCGAATCAGCATCGCTTGCTGAACCTGCAGCAACGCAGGAAGAGGATTGTGAGGAAGAGGAGTCAGAGGAGGAATGTGGCTTGGAGGAGGAGGAGGAGGAAGACTGAGCACAACAGGCATCCCAGGGTGCTTGTTGTTGTCACCTCTCTGGTACCCGTGGTGTTGTGCGTGGCTGGGGGGAAGAAGATACCATCAGTGAGATCAGTGAGGAGGAGGAACAGGACATGATTAGCTCGGCATACAACCTTGTTCAAATGGGTTCTTTCAAGCTGTCATGCCTGTTGAGGGACCCTCGTATAAAAAAGCTGAAGGAGAACGACCTGTACTGGGTATCCACGCTCCTCGACCCCCGGTATAAGCAAGTGCCTGAAATGTTACCAAATTCCCGCAAGTCGGAAAGGATGGAGCATTTTCATAATAAATTAAAAACTATGCTTTACACAGCGTATAAGGGTGATGTCACAGCACCACGGGAATGTAACAGGGGAAGAGATGAAATTAATCCTCCTCCTCCTCCCACGACCATGGCGTCAAGGACCGGACACTTTCCTGACGTGCATACCTTTTTAACTCCCATGCACCATCAGAGCCTTTCGGGATCCAGCCTTAGAGAAAGACTCAACCGACAGGTAGCAGACTACCTAGCTTTAACTGCGGATCTCGACACTCTCAGGAGCGATGGACCCCTTGACTACTGGGTGTGCAGGCTGGACTTGTGGCCTGAGCTATCCCAATTTGCAATGGAACTTCTGGCCTGCCCCGCTTCAAGTGTTCTGTCGGAAAGGACTTTCAGTGCAGCAGGAGGTTTTGTCACTGAGAAGAGAAGTCGCCTAGGTCAAAAAAGCCTTGACTATCTCACTTTTATAAAAATGAATGAGGGCTGGATCCTGAAGGGATTGACACGGGGCGATACATTTGAATAAAAAAGGCCTGATGATGAGATGAGCTGGATTGGGCTACAACTGGTACACAGGCTGGCCTTTTTTTTTTGTTATAAAGCCAGAGGACTTGCTTGACTTATCCGCCAACAACTAGTGTTCAAGCCACAAGCTTTTAGGGCACTTTATAAATGTTTTACAAACATAAATGTTTCTGGCCGCTGCTACAGCAGTTGCTACAACAATACCCAATTTTTTCAGTCATTTGTACATTTCTAATTTTTCTGGCCTCTGCTGCAGCTCTGTGGGTACAAAACTCAAATAAAAAAAATAAGGCACATAACACTAGTGATTAAACTGTTACGAATTGTACAACTTAGCAAACCACTCATATCTGGTGGACCATTAAATTGAATGCAAAATGCCACAAATTTGAAGGAGGAGGACCGACCAAGCATCTTTATCCGTCTCTTGGTTGCTCTAAATTATCTCCGTGTTCCATCTATGCCATACCTGTACTCTATTGTGCAAAAGGGTGGCATATGTGGTGTTTCATGCTGTTGTGCCTGTTGCGGGTCGTGGCCCATGGTATAAAAAGGCTGAAGGAGAACGACCTGTAATGGGTGCCCCATCAAATTTTTAGAAAAATGTTCCTGGTTCCTCTCAATTATCTCTGGGTTTCTAAAATGGATGCCATACCTGTACTCGCTTGTGCAAAAGGCTGGCATATGTGGTGGTGTTTCCTGCAGTTGTTTCTGTTGAGGGTGCTGGACCCTATTATAAAAAAGCTGAAGGAGAACGACCTGGAGTGGGAGTCCATGGTTTTTGGGGCTATTTCACTTTTCCAAACAATTATCTGTGGGTTTCTAAAATCAATGCTGTACCAGTACTCTATTGTTCAAAAGGATGCCATATGTTCTCTTTCCTGCTGGTATTTTGTTTGAGGGTCCTGGACGCTCTTATAAAAAGGCCTAAGGAGAAAGAGATGTACTGGGTGTCCACTCAATTTTTTTTTCTATTTCACATTTGACCAAAATTATCTCTGGGTTTGTAAAATCAATGCTGTACCTGTACTCTATTGTTCAAAAGGATGCCATACATCCTCTTTCCTGCTGGTGTTTTTTTTTAGGGTCCTGGACCCTCTTATAAAAAGGCAGAAGGAGAAAGAAGTGTACTGGGTGTCCATCAAATCATTTGTTTGATTCAAATTCCTGGTTGCAACAAATTATCTCTGGGTTTCTAAAATCAATGCCTTTCCTGTAAACTAATTTTCAAAAGGATGCCATATGTCCTCTTTCCTGCTGCTGGTTTTGTTGAGGGTCCTGGAGCCTCTGCTAAAAAAAGGCCTAAGGATAAATAAGTGTACTGGGTGTCTAATCAATCATTTTTTAGATTTCACGGTTGCAATAAATTATCCCCGGGTTTCTAAAATCAATGCCTTTCCTGTAATCGATTATTCACAAGGATGCCATATGTCCTCTTTCATGCTGTTGTTTCTGTTGAGGCTCCGACTGGGAGCCTCTTATAAAAAGGCCTAAGGATAAAGAAGTGTACTGGGTGTCTAATCTATGTTTTTTTAGATTTCACGGTTGCAACAAATTATCCCCGGGTTTCTAAAATCAATGCCTTTCCTGTAATCTATTAGTCACAAGGATGCCATATGTCCTCTTTCATGCTGTTGTTTCTGTTGAGGCTCCGGGAGCCTCTTATAAAAAGGCCTAAGGATAAAGAAGTGTACTGGGTGTATAATCTATGTTTTTTTAGATTTCACGGTTGCAACTAATGATCTCTGTGTTTCTAAAATCAATGCCTTTCCTGTAATCTAATTTTCAAAAGGATGCCATATGTCCTCTTTCATGCTGCTGGTTTTGTGGAGGGTCCTGGAGCCTCTGCTAAAAAGGCCTAAGGATAAATAAGTGTACTGGGTGTCTAATCAATCTTTTTTTAGATTTCACGGTTGCAACAAATTATCCCCGGGTTTCTAAAATCAATGCCTTTCCTGTAATCTATTTTTCAAAAGGATGCCATATGTCCTCTTTCCTGCTGCTGGTTTTGTTGAGGGTCCTGGAGCCTCTGCTAATAAGGCCTAAGGATAAATAAGTGTACTGGGTGTCTAATCAATTTTTTTTTTAGATTTCCCGGTTGCAACAAATTATCTCTGGGTTTCTCAAATCAATGCCTTAAATGTAATCTATTGTTCAAAAGGATGCCATATGTCCTCTTTCCTTTTTTTTTTTTTTCTCTGTATTTTTGTTTATTTTAGAAAATGTAATGCACTTATAGGTTCACTAAGATTATGACTTTGCACATTGCCATTTTCCATGCAGCATTTTGACATGTCGTGTGATTTGACTAGAAGAATGGTATGTTTTGAATCTGCTGAGCATAATAAAAAAAAAAAAAAAAAATTAACTTGAGTTAATAACTGAAGCATGACTTCAGGAGTCAGGTGTGGTTGTAGGTAGTGGTTGTTAGCAAATTCTTTTTAATGCAAATTGCAATTGCCACAGCGTGCATAAAATATGCGTCACTAGTCTCCAAATCTTACCTTTTTTTCATTCAGGATTAGTTTGGTGTCCGGCGCCATATTGGAAAGGCAAAATACAGGTCTCTGTACCCGTTGATATAAGGGGTGACTAGTGCTTTCCCTTCTCTTTGTCAATAGTTGTGATTAACGAGTTGTCCAGTTACTATAGAACTGGTTTCATAACCCAGGGTCCTGGGGGGGTATATTGGCAGCAGCTTTGACAGCACTATCAGAATAGAGAGGCCTCTCAGTGTCGCGGCTAGCTGTAACCTAGTCAGCTGAGGAACATAGGTAAGCCGATATGAGTAAGGTATCTCCAGGCTCCTCTTGGATAGCCCCAGAAAGTGTGACTATGAATCCCAAAAAGAAAATTAAATTAAGGTTGAAAACTAACTCCAAAGTAAATTGTAAGACCTGGAGCTCCTCAAACACACATCCTACCGCAACAGCTATAGGCTCCGCCCCCCAAATCTTACCTTTTTAATGCCAATTGATATTGCCACAGCTGGAACAACAGTAAATAACATGTGCGTCACCACAGTCTCCAAAGCTGTTGTCGGATGTATACAAAAACACTGATAAAGTATTCCTTTCGGGGAGCAAAGAGATGGCTACCGGAACACTCCAGGAACTTCCCAAGAGTCGCTGTCTTGTGTTTCTGGTGATGTTGGAGACATCTGGGTAGTGTACAGGGAGGACCAAAATCCTCTCCATCTCTGTGCACGACAGGACAGGACGTCCTTGTCATCCATAAGCTCATGAAATTGCTTGCATTTTCCTTGGTTCAAGAAGTTCAGCTTTTGTGGTGATAGTACAGAATTAAATAAACTTTGGTTTCCTACCATACTCAAGACAATCTTGTAGTTCAAGCTTCGGACTTGCTGTGGGAAACAGTGGCCTGTCCATACCAGGATGAAGATTTAGACAGAAGTAACGGGCTCTGATTGCAGGTGACACATTTTTATCGTCAATCATCAAAGGGGTTGCGTGCAGAATATGGCTGATGGCCCCTTATACACATGTTTGTCCAGAGCCACAACATTTGCAAACAGCCGGAAGAAAGGTCGGTTCTCAACAGCCTTAAGTTGAGCTTCAATTACCAAATGCTGATATTAAAAAAATAGACAAACAGTGCCTTAAAAACACATTTGCAATATGGATTCACCAGAGCAAGGTCATTGCAAGTACTTCCCACGATAACAAAATTAAAATGCCACAACTCCGCAATCTTCCCCTTCACATTATTATTGTCACACTCCATTGTACTCCTATGCCCACCTCCCTGCTCTTGTTTTTGTTGAGGGTCCTGGAGCCTCTGCTAAAAAGGCCTATGGATAAAGAAGTGTACTGGGTGTCTATTCAATTTTTTTTTAGATTTCCCAGTTGCAACTAATTATCTCTGTGTTTCTAAAATCAATGGCTTTCCTGTAATCTATTATTCAAAAGGATGATATATGTCCTCTTTCATGCTGTTGTTTCGGTTGAGGCTCCGGGACCCTCTTATTAAAAAGGCCTGAGGATAAATAAGTGTACTGGGTGTCTAATCAATGTTTTTTTCTATTTCCCGGTTGCAAATAATGATCTGTGGGTTTCTAAAATCAATGCCTTTCCTGTAATCTATTATTCAAAAGGATGACATATGTCCTCTTTCATGCTGTTGTTTCGGTTGAGGCTCTGGGACCCTCTTATTAAAAAGGCCTGAGGATAAATAAGTGTACTGGGTGTCTAATCAATGTTTTTTTAGATTTCCCAGTTGCAACTAATTATTTCTGTGTTTCTAAAATTAATGGCTTTCCTGTAATCTATTATTCAAAAGGATGACATATGTCCTCTTTCATCCTGTTGTTTCGGTTGAGGCTCCGGGACCCTCTTATTAAAAAGGCCTGTGGATAAATAAGTGTACTGGGTGTGTAATCAATGTTTTTTTCTATTTCCCGGGTCATATAAATGATCTCTGGGATTCTAAAATCAATGGCTTTCCTGTAATCTATTATTCAAAAGGATGACATATGTCCTCTTTCATGCTGTTGTTTCGGTTGAGGCTCCGGGACCCTCTTATTAAAAAGGCCTGGGGATAAATAAGTGTACTGAGTGTCTAATCAATGTTTTTTTCTATTTCCCGGGTCATATAAATGATCTCTGGGATTCTAAAATCAATGCCTTTCCTGTAATCTATTATTCAAAAAGATGACATATGTCCTCTTTCATGCTGTTGTTTCGGTTGAGGCTCCGGGACCCTCTTATTTAAAAGGCCTGAGGATAAATAAGTGTACTGGGTGTCTAATCAATGTTTTTTTCTATTTCCCGGGTCATATAAATGATCTCTGGGATTCTAAAATCAATGCCTTTCCTGTAATCTATTATTCAAAAGGATGACATATGTCCTCTTTCATGCTGTTGTTTCGGTTGAGGCTCCGGGACCCTCTTATTAAAAAGGCCTGAGGATAAATAAGTGTACTGGGTGTCTAATCAATGTTTTTTTCTATTTCCTGGGTGATATAAATGATCTCTGGGATTCTAAAATCAATGCCTTTCCTGTAATCTATTATTCAAAAGGATGACATATGTCCTCTTTCATGCTGTTGTTTCGGTTGAGGCTCCGGAGCCCTCTTATTAAAAAGGCCTGAGGATAAATAAGTGTACTGGATGTCTAATCAATGTTTTTTTCTATTTCCCGGTTGCAACTAATGATCTCTGGGATTCTAAAATCAATGCCTTTCCTGTAATCTATTATTCAAAAGGATGACATATGTCCTCTTTCATAATGTTTTTTCTGTTGAGGCTCCGGGAGCCTCTTATAAAAAGGCCTAAGGATAAATGAGTGTACTGGGTGTCCAATCAATGTTTTTTACTATTTCCCTGGTCATATAAATGATCTCTGGGATTCTAAAATCAATGCCTTAACTGTAATCAATTGTTCACAAGGATGCCATATGTCCTCTTTCATGCTGTTGATTCAGTTGAGGCTCTGGGAGCCTCTTATAAAAAGGCCTAAGGATAAAGAATTGTGCTGGGTGTCCATTAAATGTTTTTTTTTTTATTTCACAGTTGCAAAAAATTATCTATGGCTTTGTAAAATCTATGCCTTACCTGTCATCTATTGTTCAAAAGGATGCCATATGTCCTCTTTCCTGCTGTTGTTTTTGTTGGGGGTCCAGAACACTATTCTAAAAAGGCCGAAGGAGAACAACCTGTACTGTACTTGGTGTCCAATCATGTTTTTGTTTTCAATTTCACGGTTCATAATAAATATCGCTGTGTAACTATAATCAATGCCATACCTGTACTCTGTTGTTCAAAAGGATGGCATATGTGGTGTTTCATTCTGTTGTGGTTGTTGAGGGTCGTGGCCGTGGGACAGCGTATAAAATGGCTGAAGGAGAACAACCTGTACAGCCTTGCTCCTCTTTTTAGGCAGGCCAGCTCTTTGCATACATGCCCACAGACTCTGTAACGCATGCCTCTTTTAGGGAGAGGTGCAGCCATAATGCAGGGTCAGAACCTCTGCCTGCAACTGTTATACTCGATTTTGTGAAAGGAAGTAAGCTTACCATGGTTCCCTGCACGCACGTATTGTTGTTATATTTTGGTGAGGGTAATCATGATGGCCATGTAGACCACCACCACTGAGAGTCCTGGAAGTAACAGGGAGCAGCTTTGATAGCACTATCAGAATAGAGAGGCCTCTCAGTGTCGCGGCTAGCTGTAACCTAGTCAGCTGAGGAACATAGGTAAGCCGATATGAGTAAGGTATCTCCAGGCTCCTCTTGGATAGCCCCAGAAAGTGTGACTATGAATCCCAAAAAGAAAATTAAATTAAGGTTGAAAACTACTGTGTTTCTAAAATTAATGACTTTCCTGTAATCTATTATTCAAAAGGATGACATATGTCCTCTTTCATCCTGTTGTTTCGGTTGAGGCTCCGGGACCCTCTTATTAAAAAGGCCTGTGGATAAATAAGTGTACTGGGTGTGTAATCAATGTTTTTTTCTATTTCCCGGGTCATATAAATGATCTCTGGGATTCTAAAATCAATGGCTTTCCTGTAATCTATTATTCAAAAGGATGACATATGTCCTCTTTCATGCTGTTGTTTCGGTTGAGGCTCCGGGACCCTCTTATTAAAAAGGCCTGGGGATAAATAAGTGTACTGAGTGTCTAATCAATGTTTTTTTCTATTTCCCGGGTCATATAAATGATCTCTGGGATTCTAAAATCAATGCCTTTCCTGTAATCTATTATTCAAAAAGATGACATATGTCCTCTTTCATGCTGTTGTTTCGGTTGAGGCTCCGGGACCCTCTTATTTAAAAGGCCTGAGGATAAATAAGTGTACTGGGTGTCTAATCAATGTTTTTTTCTATTTCCCGGGTCATATAAATGATCTCTGGGATTCTAAAATCAATGCCTTTCCTGTAATCTATTATTCAAAAGGATGACATATGTCCTCTTTCATGCTGTTGTTTCGGTTGAGGCTCCGGGACCCTCTTATTAAAAAGGCCTGAGGATAAATAAGTGTACTGGGTGTCTAATCAATGTTTTTTTCTATTTCCTGGGTGATATAAATGATCTCTGGGATTCTAAAATCAATGCCTTTCCTGTAATCTATTATTCAAAAGGATGACATATGTCCTCTTTCATGCTGTGGTTTCGGTTGAGGCTCCGGAGCCCTCTTATTAAAAAGGCCTGAGGATAAATAAGTGTACTGGGTGTCTAATCAATGTTTTTTTCTATTTCCCGGTTGCAACTAATGATCTCTGGGATTCTAAAATCAATGCCTTTCCTGTAATCTATTATTCAAAAGGATGACATATGTCCTCTTTCATAATGTTTTTTCTGTTGAGGCTCCGGGAGCCTCTTATAAAAAGGCCTAAGGATAAATAAGTGTACTGGGTGTCCAATCAATGTTTTTTTCTATTTCCCTGGTCATATAAATGATCTCTGGGATTCTAAAATCAATGCCTTAACTGTAATCAATTGTTCACAAGGATGCCATATGTCCTGTTTCATGCTGTTGATTCAGTTGAGGCTCTGGGAGCCTCTTATAAAAAGGCCTAAGGATAAAGAATTGTGCTGGGTGTCCAATAAATGTTTGTTTGTTTTTATTTCACAGTTGCAAAAAATTATCTATGGCTTTGTAAAATCTATGCCTTACCTGTCATCTATTGTTCAAAAGGATGCCATATGTCCTCTTTCCTGCTGTTGTTTTTGTTGGGGGTCCAGAACACTATTCTAAAAAGGCCGAAGGAGAACAACCTGTACTGTACTTGGTGTCCAATCATGTTTTTGTTTTCAATTTCACGGTTCATAATAAATATCGCTGTGTAACTAAAATCAATGCCATACCTGTACTCTGTTGTTCAAAAGGATGGCATATGTGGTGTTTCATTCTGTTGTGGTTGTTGAGGGTCGTGGCCGTGGGACAGCGTATAAAATGGCTGAAGGAGAACAACCTGTACAGCCTTGCTCCTCTTTTTAGGCAGGCCAGCTCTTTGCATACATGCCCACAGACTCTGTAACGCATGCCTCTTTTAGGGAGAGGTGCAGCCATAATGCAGGGTCAGAACCTCTGCCTGCAACTGTTATACTCGATTTTGTGAAAGGAAGTAAGCTTACCATGGTTCCCTGCATGCACGTATTGTTGTTATATTTTGGTGAGGGTAATCATGATGGCCATGTAGACCACCACCACTGAGAGTCCTGGAAGTAACAGGGATGAGATGAAAGAGCTAAGAATAGTAGAACTTGAAACAACAGACTTAGCCATGGGTGTTAGTGCAAGACCGCTTGGCTTTTTTTTGGCTTTGGGTGCGGCTATTCATGCAGGCCATATAGAGCTGCCACCATTCGGTGTTGTATCAGGTATTAAACTTATAGGAACGGTACTACCAAAATACAGCCAAAGAAGGGCCTTATGAAGACTGAGCCAAGGTTGGATTGTAGTATTTGGTTAGGCTAATCATGATGGCCATGTAGACCACCACCGAGAGTCCTGGAAGTAACAGGGATGATGAGATGAAAGTGCTAAGAATAGTACTACTTGAAACAACAGAGTTAGCCATGGGTGTTAATCCAAGACCGCTTGGATTTATTTTTGTATTGGGTGCGGCTAATCATGCAGGCCATATAGAGCTGCCACCATTCGGTGTTGTATCAGCTATAAAAATAATAAGAACTGTACTATCAAAATACAGCCAATGAAGGGCCTATGAAGACTGAGCAAAGGTTGGATTGTAGTATTTTGTTCGGCTAATCATGATGGCCATGTAGACCACCCTTAACAGGGATGAAAGTGCTAAGAATAGTACTAATTGAAACAACCGAGTTAGCCATGGGTGTTAGTCTAAGACCACTCGGCTTTTTTTGGGTTTGGGTGCAGCTAATCATGAAGGCCAGATAGGTATTAAACTGCAAAGAACAGTACTACTTAACACAACCTACTTACCATGGGTCCCAGTGCATATGTTTGGTTATTATATTTTGTAAGGGTAATCATGCAGGCCATATAGACCTCCACTGATAGGGTGAGTATGAGTAACAGCTATTAAAATGTGAAGGACATTACTAATTAACACAACATAGTTACCATGGGTCGCAGACCAAGAGCAGATGTCTTATTATTATATTTTGTATGGGTAATCATCCAGGCCGTATAGACCTCACCAAATAGGGGGAGTTACAGAGATTAAAGTGCTAAGAATGGTAGTACTTAAAACACAACCTAATTAAAATGGGTACCAGACCGCATGTCTTATTATTATATTTTTTCAGGGTAATCAGGCAGGCCATATAGAACACCCCCGATAGGGGGGGAACAGGGATTAAAGTGCTAAGAAAAGTACTAATTAATACAAGCTAGTTATCATGGGTCCAACACCGTGTGTCTTGATGTTATACTTTGTCAGGGTAATCATGCAGGCCATATAGACCTCCCTTGATAGGGGGAGTAACAGGGATTACAGTTATAAGAATAGTACTACTTAAACACAACCTAATTACCATGGGTAAAGACCAGATGTTTTATTATTATACTTTGTCAGGCTAATCATGCAGGCCATATAGAGCTCCAACAAAAGGGGGGGTAAGAGGGATTCAAGTGATAAGAAAAGTTTTACTTAACACAACAAAATTACCAGGGGTCCCAGACCGCGTGTCTTGTTGTTATACTTTGTCAGGGTAATCATAACCGCCATATAGACCTCCACCAATAGGGGGAGTTACAGGGCTGAAAGTGCGAAGAACAGTACTACTTAAGACAACCTAGTTGGGTCCAAGAACGCATGTTTAATTATTAGACTTTATTAGGGTAATTATATATCTAACAAATCTATCTATTTCTCTTCTATCGATTCTATCTAAATATCAATCTATGTATATCTATCCTATCTATCAATCTATCTTCTGTCCGGGATGTTTTGAGACAGCCACTTTGGGAATGTTAGTTGATTTAGGACCATTATGGCTTAAAAGCAGACTCTGCATAAACTATGTAATTTTCCATGGGAGTATTGCCAGGGATCCCCCTCCAGCATGCGACAGTCCAGGTGTTAGTACCCTTGAAACAACTTTTCCATCACTATTGTGGCCAGAAAGAGTCCTTGTAGGTTTTAAAGTTCGCCTGCCTATTGAATTCAATGGCGGTTCGCACGGAACCGAAAATTTTAGGTTCGCGACATCACTACTCTCTAGTGCCCAGATTCAATGTAGTCAACAGAGTTGGTCTCTTACTATACTTCGACTGTGGCACAGGTGTCTTCACAGTCACCGTCCGTCATTACCTGGTTGGCCCATGTGAAGTCAATCCTATGGCCTCTAGTTATGAAGCTCCGTACTTACCTGCCTTCACCGGCCCCAATACGCTCGCCTAAGCTTGCCTCACATCGCCGCTGTGGACCTGAATACGCTTGCCAAAGTTATCAATAAATCTGTCAAAAAGCCGCGCACCAAGTACGGGCGATGAGTAGCGGGTTGTGATAGTTATCAATCATCAATCTCGCTGCTCTTCGGCTTTTTTACAGCTTTATTGATACCCCTGTCACTAAGCACTCACACTATACTAAACTGTTCTACCCCCTATACCAGCGCCCCCGGAGCCCCCCGCAACTAAATAAAGTTATTAACCCCTAAACCGCGGCTCCTAGACCCCGCCGCAACTATAATAAATATATTAACCCCTAAACCGCCGCTCCCGGACCCCGCCGCAACTATAATAAATATGTTAACCCCTAAACCGCTGCTCCTAGACCCTGCCGCAACTATAATAAATATGTTAACCCCTAAACCGCCGCTCCTAGACCCCACCACAACTATAATAAATATGTTAACCCCAAAACCGCCGCTCCTAGACCCCGCCGCAACTATAATAAATATGTTAACCCCTAAACCGCCGCTCCTAGACCCCGCCGCAACTATAATAAATATGTTAACCCCTATCCTGCCCCCCCCACACCGCCGCCACTATAATAAAATTATTAACCCCTAAACCTAAGTCTAACACTAACCCTAACACTCCCCTAACTAAAAAATATTAATTAAATAAATATAAATAATATTACTCTTATTAACTAAATTATTCCAATTTAAAACTAAATACTTACCTATAAAATAAACCATAATATAGCTACAATATAACTAATAATTACATTGTAACTATTTTAGGATTTATTTTTATTTTACAGGCAAGTTTGTATATATTTGAACTAGGTACAATAATTATTAAATAGTTATTAACTATTTAATAACTACCTAGCTAAAAGAAATACAAAATTACCTGTAAAATAAATCCTAACCTAAGTTACAATTAAACCTAACACTACACTATCATTAAATAAATTATTCCAATTTAAAACTAAATACTTTCCTGTAAAATAAACCCTAACATAGCTACAATGTAATTAATAATTACATTGTAGCTATCTTAGGATTTATATTTATTTTACAGGCAACTCTATATTTATTTTAACTAGATACAATAATTATTAAATAGTTATTAACTATTTAATAACTACCTAGCTAAAAGAAATACAAAATTACCTGTAAAATAAATCCTAACCTAAGTTACAATTAAACCTAACACTACACTATCATTAAATTATTTAAATAAATTAGCTACCAATACCTACAATTAAATACAATTAAATAAACTAAACTAAATTACAAAAAAACCCCACTAAATTACAGAAAATAAAAAAATATTACAAGAATTTTAAACTAATTATACCTAATCTAAGCCCCCTAATAAAATAAAAATAAAATAAAAAATAATAAGAGTCCCTACCCTATTATACATTACCAAGTAACCAGCTCTTTTAACAGCCCTTAAAAGGGCTTTTTGAGGGGCATTGCCCCAAAGTAATTAGCTCTTTTGCCTGTAAAAAAAAATACAACCCTCCCAACATTAAACCCACCACCCACCTATACCCACCTCTAACCCACTCAAACCCCCCTTAAATAAACCTAACACTACCCCCCTGAAGATCTCCCTACCTTGAGTCGTCTTCACCTAGCCGGGCCGAAGTCTTCATCCGATGGGGCAGAAGAGGACATCCAGACTGGCAGAAGTCTTCATCCAATCCGGGCAGAAGAGGACATCCAACCGGCATCTTCTTTCTTCATCCATTTGATGAGGAGCGGCTCCATCTTCAAGACCTCTGGCGCGGAACATCCTTCCTGCACGACGACTACCCGACGAATGGCTGGTCCTTTAAATGACGTCATCCAAGATGGTGTCCCTCGAATTCCGATTGGCTGATAGGATTCTATCAGCCAATCGGAATTAAGGTAGGAAAAATCTGATTGGTTGATGCTATCAGCCAATCAGATTGAAGTTCAATCCAATTGGCTCATTGAGTCCAGTCTTGAGAAAGGTCCCTGAGGACCGAAACGCGTTGGCTATACACTGGTATTGCAGCTCAGAATTATATCTGGTGAGTAGAATACTGTTGTTGTCATTCTAAAGTGATTTTATTGCACTATGTCTATTTTCTGTACACTTTTTTAGGTACAGGAGGATATCCCATTACATTTGATAACCTTTTAAGAAGAGGAACATCAACCCAGCACTTTCTACACTCACATTTGGAATACTTGGAATTATATACACATTTTTTTGGAGCAATTTGGACTTTATTTATTTCACCAGGATTTTGAATCCTTTTTTATGACACATTTTTTATGACACATTGTTTACCACACCCTTTTATATAAACCCTTTTATATACACACTTTTTAGGTGTACACCTCACGAGAATTATTCACTATCACATATATTATATTCCTTCCATATGGGTTGCTGATCACAACTCATATATTTTTTTTATATATTTTTATTCATTTTTTCATCTTTTCAAAAAATATTTAATATATTTTTTATATTTTTTACATTTTTTCACCTTTTTGATTTTTACACCAACTTTGGACATATTATCATTTTTATTTTTATTTTTTTTGGATATTAACCTTGAACATTTGCTTTGGACATTTTGGTATGGGACTTAAACACTTGTATGTTACATAGGACATAACTTCTTGGACATTGTATGGGGCAATCCATTAGATTGTTGAATCTATTTTTAACTGTATTTTTTAACTGTATTTTTTACTGTCAGTTTATGTTAATAAAATGTTTGTTTAATACATTTTAATATCACATCCTATATATATATATATATATATATATATATTTTGTTTTTAATCTTTTACCTTTTAAGTACTTTTTTACATGGTTTTATATATATTATTTGTGTAACACAATATTATATATTAACCTTGATGTATACACATTCCTAGTCGTGGACACCATCTTTAGCAACCCAACCCTCATCTGAGGGTAGTGTAGCGCTGTATCTTGGCATTTCTTTTTACTCTTTGGCTCATTGGATCAGCCAATCGGATTGAACTTCAATCTGATTGGCTGATAGCATGTAGGTGGCGGCTGGGTCCAGGAGCGGCGGTTTAGGGGGTAATACATTTATTTAGTTACGGCAGTGAAGGGGGGCAGATTAGGGGTGTTTAGACTTGGGGTACATGTTAGGGTGTTAGGTGCAGACATTTCCCATAGAAATCAATGGGATATCGGGCAGCAGCGAACATGAGCTTTCACTATAGTCAGACTCCCATTGATTCCTGATTTAAATCCAGGTACACTGGCCCGGAATAGTGGTGAGCGTACCTGCTAGTAGTTTGATAACTACCAAAAGTAGTCAGATTGTGCCGAACTTGCGTTTGGAACATCTGGAGTGATGTAAGCATCGATCTGTGTCGGACTGAGTCCGGCGGATCGAAGCTTACGTCACTATATTCTACTTTTGCCGGGCAGTAGGGCTTGATAACTAAGGCGAATCAGCCTCGCCACAAATACGCTGCGGAATTCCAGCGTATTTGCAGTTGACGGCTTGATAACTAGAGGCCTATGGCTGAAGGGAAAAATGTAGTTCCGTAGTGATCCGCTGCACAGAGATTTCAAAGATGGATCTAAGGAAAAGAATCATTTTTCGATCCAAATAATCCTTTGATGTCTTCAATCTTAGAACAAAGGTGCTTGCTGTCCTGCTATCATCAACACATTTTGCCGTGTTCCACTGCTTTATCAAGATGATTCCCAGCAGTGATAGATGTCCTTATAAAGCTGTCTTAATCTGAGTAATTGGGTACACATTTGCTTGATATCTGGTTTTCTTAAGGAGGAATTGTTTAAGGAGGATTATTCGTATAATATTTTTTTGGGCAATCATGCATTTGTTAATGATTGTGCAAGTTTATATATACATATAAAAATATATATTCTTATATCATAAAATTAAAATAGACAAGATAAATAAACATAATTGGATAAAAACATCAATATATAAACATCTATGTACATATAAAAAGGGGGAACTAAGAGGTTTTTGAAAGATATTCTAGTAAAAATCTTTAATAAATGTTATTTTTATTTTTTAATTTTTAATGGGCAGTGTGGGGGATAGATATAATCTCTAATTGGGAACAGGTAAGTCTACATTGTAACAGTAACTCCACTTTACCTTATATTGATAGTCCATAAATTAGACATTTTAGATAATGTTAAATCGATAATAGTACCATTTTTTAGTTATTCTTACAGTCCTCACCTCCTGCTTCTCAACCTCCTACACTTCTAGATTGTAAATTCCCACGGGAATAGGGTCCTTAATTCCTTTATGTGTTTGTAAAATTGTCTTGTCTCTTACAAGTTTTATTGTTTTATATAAATGAATTGTACCCATGGACAGCGCTGTGGAATATGTTGGCACTTTATAAATAAAGAATAATAGTAATAATTGCCCTTAAAAGGGTATCCAGCTCTTTTACTGCCCTTAAAGGGGCATTCAGCTCTTTTACAAGTGCCCAAAGCCCTAATCTAAAAAAAACACCCCAAGCCCAAAGCCTAACACTAAACCCATAAAATCTGGACATCCATCTTCATCTGGGCAGTGACAAGTCTTCATCCAGGCGGCGACATCTTCATCCATCTTGGGGACATCTTCTATCTTTACGGCAGCGTGGAGCAGAGATTTCCTGGATGTCGAAGACATCTTGCACGGAGCTCTCATCCTATTGGCTGATTTGACCAGCCAATAGAATTTCAGAAGCTCTCATCCTTTTGGCTGATTTGAATTAGAAGAATCAAATCAGCCAATAGGAATGCAAGGTACACCATTTTGAAACGCCTACCTTGCATTCAACTTCAGTGTATGGCAGTGACAATATGAAGAGGACGCTCCACTCAGGATGTCTTCACCATCCAGGATAGCTCAGCTCCGCTCAGCGCAGCCGGGATGAATATAGAAGACATCCTTGAGATGGATGAAGATGTCTTGCCTGGATGAAGACTTCTTGCCGCCTGGATGTAGATTGATATCCAGATTTCAGGAACCGTGAGTAGATTTTATGTGGTTAGTGTTAGGCTTTTTTAAAAGAAAATTAGTTTTTTGCTAACACTCTCTCCCCATTGATGTCTATGATGTCAAATCAGCCCTTGGCTTTTGGGCGGTATGGAGCTTAACGCACCATAACGCACAGCACAAGGAGGCTTTTCAGTAACTCGTAATGGCAGCGCTATGGAGAGTGCAATACCGCAAAACTCGTAATTTAATCTTTTTAAATATATTTATTTAAAAACAAACGCTTATGTTTAAGATCAAAAAACAAACTCTTCTTATACAGTCGCCTAAAAAGTCTAATTTATCTAGATACTTTATCTATCCTCTTAGAAAAATGTACTTTATATCTTTGATAAAAAGTTTATTTTATTCATACATAAAGGGGGTAACATCTAATTCTGAGTTAAGACCCCCTAGATATAGTGTTTTCATTTTGTAAACCAGCTCTGTGTATTTCTTTTGTAGCTTACTTTCAAAATTCCCACCCCTGCATTCAGGTTTAACTTTACAGATGCCCCAGTATGAAAAGTCTTTCAATCTATTGTTATGGACTTCAGTATTACTGTCAGGAACTCAGGATGTTGATTGGGCTGGTCGCCATTTTGTGGGAGGAGTCGTGTTGGGAGGGGAGGGATAGTGTGGGGTTAATGTGTGGGATTTTGGGTGTATCTGGTTGGTCAGTGGGTGTGTCTGGGCATTTTTGGATGTGTATGATTGTTCTGTGGGCGGGGCTAAGATACATTCTGCAAATAGGGACATATGGCTGTCTCAAAGGGACAGCGGTACAGAGCTAAGAATCAGGGACGGTCCCTTTCAAGGGCTAGATTACAAGTGGAGCACTATTTTGCACTCCCGCTCGCACGTTAAAGGGACAGTCAAGTCAAAATTAAACTTTCAAGATTCAGATAGTGCATACAATTTTATACAACTTTCTCGTTTACTTTTATCATCACATTTGCTTTGTTCTCTTGGCATCCTTTATTAAAAGCTAAACTTAGGTAGGCTTATTTGCTCATTTCTAAGCCCTTGAAGGGTGCCTCTTATCTCTGTGCATTTTGACAGTTTTTCACAATTAGACAGTGCTAATTCATGTGTGTCATATAGATAACATGGTTGTCCCTCCAGTGGAGTTATTTATAAGTAAGCACTGAATAGCTAAAATGCAAGTCTGTCAAAATAACTGAGATAAGGGGCAGTCTGCAGACACTTAGATACAAGGTAATCCTAGAGGTAAAATGTGTATTAATATAGTAGTGTTGGTTATGGGAATAGGTAATGAAGGGAATATCTATCTTTTTAAACTTCCCTAGAAGTAAAATATTTGCGCGTCGGGTTTACACTTGTATTACGATTTGAAAGTAAAATGTTTGTGTGTGTGTAAAAACCTGATGTACGCAAAGAGTTGAACTTCGTATATCGTGACTTTGTTAAGGTATTCTTCCTTAGACATCAATGGTACACAAAAACTGGAAAAAAACAAACCGTAACACCGTTTTGCATTAAGCTGAGTCTTGCAGTTTTAGAGGCACCGCACACTTCTTTGGCCTTACCACAAAACGACTTACGTAAACTTCATAAACTCTTTTTTTCTATGGACTTCCATAGCGCCGGTATTATGAGCGGTACACCCTCTACATCCAAGATCCGTAATGCATTCTAAAGTCCGTAGTTATGAGTTTTACACTACAACGCTGTAGCATAAAACTCATAACTAAAGTGCTAAAAAGTACACTAACACCCATAAACTACCTATTAACCCCTAAATCGAGGCCCTCCCGCATCGCAAACACTATAATAAAATTTCTAACACCTAATCTGCCGCTCCGGACATCACCGCCACTAGAATAAACATATTAACCCCTAAACCCCTGCACTCCAGCCTCACAAACACTAGTTAAATATTATTAACCCCTAATCTGCTGCCCCTAACATCGCCACCACCTACCTACATTTATTAACCCCTAATCTGCTGCCCCCAACGTCGCCACCACTATACTAAATTTATTAACCCCTAAACCTAAGTCTAACCCTAACCCTAACATCCCCTAACTTAAATATAATTTAAATAAATCTAAAGAAAATTACTATAATTAACTAAATTATTCCTATTTAAAACTAAATACTTACCTATAAAATAAACCCTAAACTAGCTACTATATAACTAATAGTTACATTGTAGCTAACTTAGGGTTTATTTTTAGTTTATTTTTTTATGCAATCAGCCAATAGGATTGAGCTGGCATTCTATTGGCTGTTCCAATCAGCCAATAGAATGCAAGCTCAATCCTATTGGCGGATTTAGGTTAAGGGGTTAATACATTTAATATAGTGGCTGTGACATTGGGGGCGGCATATTAGGGGTTAATCAATATAATATAGGTGTCGGCAATGTTGGGGGAAGCAGATTATGGGTTAATAAGTATAATGTAGGTGTCGGCGATGTCGGGGGTGGCAGATTAGTGGTTAATAAGTGTAAGATTAGGGGTGTTTAGACTCGGGGTTCATGTTAGGGTGTTAGGTGTAAACATAACTTTTATTTCCCCATAGGAATCAATGGGGCTGCATTACTGAGATTTACGCTGCTTTTTGGCAGGTGTTAGACTTTTTCTCAGCCGGCTCTCCCCATTGATGGCTATGGGGAAATCGTGCACGATCACGTACTACCAGCTCACCGCTGACTTAAGCAGCGCTGGTATTGAAGTGCGGTATGGAGCACAATTTTGCTCAACGCTCACTTCTTGCCTTTTAATGCCGGGTTTAGAAAAACCCGTAATACCAGCGCTGTAGGTAAGTGAGCGGTGAGAAAAAACTGCTCGTTAGCACCGCACAGCTCCTAACAGCTAAACTCGTAATCTGTCTGTTAATTTGTTAATAATATTTTGCGTCATGTTTAACACATGGAACAACTACTCCTGGAGAAATGCATAATCACGTGATTAATTAAATAAGCGAATCAAAATTTAACATACTTTTTTTTTTCTCAATAACAAATCAAATTAGTCAATACTGGTGGAATTAGTGTTGCAGTAGTAGTTAGTGTTAGAGCAGACAAAAAATGTAATAATCAGAAAATACATACACAGGGATAGTCTACATAAAATTAAACTGGCATGATTCAGATAAAGCAGCAATAATAATAACCTTGATAATGTTTTCTGATTATTATTGTTTGATTCCTTCTCTTGAACTGTTTTAGAATTTAAAGGTTTAATCTAAAAGGCCAGCCTATGATTTTAACACCTGTGCAGTATTGGTCTTGAAATAGAGACTCCAATCAGGAAACAATACACAGGTGTAGCACAAAAGCTGGGTCAGCACTTCAAATTGCATCATTTGTGAATGACAATAAATTAAAAGATGAATAAGACATGTAAATATGTTTGCAAAAAAAAATCAGAAATAAAACATATATATACACAAGTATATATATATATAGGTACATATAAACAGTAAGATAGAAGTTTTCTGCAAATATATATATATATATATATATATATATATATATATATATATATATATGTGTGTGTGTGTGTGTGTGCAAATATATACACACAGGTACATTTCTATGATATTTATTGTTTGTTCAGGTATAAATCTAGCTATTTCAGGGACATTAATAGCTGAAAAATAAAAGATTAGCTTTAGAGAAATGTGCTTGTTCATGGACAGTAGTATAAATAAAGTTGAGAAAAGAAAACAAAACTATCTTAATTTGATGGGCATTCATGGTAGATCATTTGATAAATGAGGATATCCGCAACATCAATGACTCAATATTTATCAACAGTCTAATGCTAATCTTGCCGGACTTAACACGTGTGTATTTGACAGATGTGTTGATAAATAAAACGGTTGAATGTAGATTCACAGCAGCGAGCGTATTGATTCCAGCGAATGCACCGAGATTGACGCTTTGATAAATCGGCCCCTTAGTCTTTTGTAATCATATTATCACCTTTCCCTGAGTCCACGGTTTAGACCCTGAGTGACAGTTGCCTTGTTGATTTTACTTGTGTATTTTATGCAATAATAAAAAGAAATCCTCCTTTGCCTGTGTGGTATTTTATAGAGCCTTTCAAACCCAGAGCTAGTCTTAGCTCTAGTAAATGTGAGTATTTGACTTTACTTTCTATCAAATAACACTTTTAAATAGTTTAACGATATGAGAATGGTGTTATCTCTGCGTTTATTTAAGGAACTCCTGAGAACGAACTTCCAACGTTCCATTGGATACATACAAGAGACTGTTGCCTATAAGTATCCATTTACTCCACCATCTCTTCACAAAATGGGGAGATTTTTTTCACATATTTGCCACACTATTTTTGCTGTTTTACATTCACTTCTTTGTGTGACATCTAATCACTTATTAGTGGTTTCATTGTATTCACTATTTTATTTTTAAATATAGGTATAGATATATAAAAATATATATATAGTAATATCAATTTAAAAATACTTAGAAAATATTCCCCTATGTGAAAAACATTGGAATGTAAAATATTTACAGTAAAACACAGTTAAAAACATTATTAAATATAAATAAATATGCTTTTTCATGTTTTTAGGTATTTGACTGCAAAGGGTACAATAAAAAAAATAATAATATATATCAATAAATATGTGTGTGTGTGGTGTGTGTACATATGTATTTATGTGCTTGTAGGTTATTGCCCTATTGGTCCCACAGATAATAGTAGAGATTTAGTAGATTGTTATAGCTTTTAATGGACCAACAAAAATAAGGTTCTGGGAAGAACACTGTGTTAATATTTGTCATTCAAAAACAGGTTGCTCCATATAAACAGCTGGAATATTTACTTATCTACAATATTACTAAAATCCCACTCAAGAATTAAGCAATCTTATATTTGTCCCTGCAAAAAAAATGTAGAATAAATGTACAAACTCTCCCACGCTGTGATGTACTGTGCTCACAAAGTAATACATTGTGAGCACGGTGTATTATATTGTTCCCACAAATTAACTATTTTGTGCACATGTAACAATCAGTAGGGCGGTGCACAAAATAATTGCTCCACTAGTTACAGTTATATTGTGTGCATAAAATAGTTAAATTGTGTGCACAATATAATTTTGATTATATTCACGGTTTCCTTAACAACCTCTAACGTAGGCGCCATGTGTCCTCTGGATGGGGTGGGTATACATCTAAATAACATAATTTATGTAAGAACTTACCTGATAAATTCATTTCTTTCATATTAGCAAGAGTCCATGAGCTAGTGACGTATGAGATATACATTCCTACCAGGAGGGGCAAAGTTTCCCAAACCTCAAAATGCCTATAAATACACCCCTCACCACACCCACAATGCAGTTTAATGAATAGCCAAGAAGTGGGGTGATAAGAAAGGAGCGAAAGCATCAAAATAAGGAATTGGAATAATTGTGCTTTATACAAAAAAATCATAACCACCACAAAAAAGGGTGGGCCTCATGGACTCTTGCTAATATGAAAGAAATGAATTTATCAGGTAAGTTCTTACATAAATTATGTTTTCTTTCATGTAATTAGCAAGAGTCCATGAGCTAGTGACGTATGGGATAGCAGATACCCAAGATGTGGAACTTCCACGCAAGAGTCACTAGAGAGGGAGGGATAAAATAAAGACAGCCAATTCCGCTGAAAAAATAACCCACAACCCAAATAAAAAAGTTTTAATCTTATAATGAAAAAAACTGAAATTATAAGCAGAAGAATCAAACTGAAACAGCTGCCTGAAGTACTTTTCTACCAAAAACTGCTTCAGAAGAAGAGAAAACATCAAAATGGTAGAATTTAGTAAAAGTATGCAAAGAAGACCAAGTTGCTGCTTTGCAAATCTGATCAACAGAAGCTTCATTCCTAAAAGCCCAGGAAGTAGAATCTGACCTAGTAGAATGAGCCGTAATCCTTTGAGGCGGGGATTTACCCGACTCCACATAAGCTTGATGAATCAAAGACTTTAACCAAGACGCCAAAGAAATGGCAGAAGCCTTCTGACCTTTCCTAGAACCAGAAAAGATAACAAATAGACTAGAAGTCTTTCTGAAATCTCTAGTAGCTTCAACATAATATTTCAAAGCTCTTACTACATCCAAAGAATGTAAAGATCTCTCCAGAGAATTCTTAGGATTAGAACACAATGAAGGGACAACAATTTCTCTACTAATGTTGTTAGAATTCACAACTTTAGGTAAAAAATTAAATGAAGTCCGCAACACCGCCTTATCCTGATGAAAAATCAGAAAAGGAGATTCACAAGAAAGAGCAGATAACTCAGAAACTCTTCTAGCAGAAATGATGGCCAAAAGGAACAAAACTTTCTAGGAAAGTAATTTAATATCCAGAGAATGCATAGGTTCAAATGGAGGAGCCTGTAAAGCCCTCAGAACCAAATTGAAACTCCAAGGAGGAGAGATTGACTTAATGACAGGCTTGATACGAACCAAAGCCTGTACAAAACAATGAATATCAGGATGATTAGCAATCTTTCTGTGAAAAAGAACAGAAAGAGCAGAGATTCGTCCTCTCAAGGAACTTGCAGACAAACCCTTATCCAAACCATCTTGAAGAAATTGTAAAATTCTAGGAATTCTAAAAGAATGCCAAGAGAATTTATGTGAAGAACACCAAAAAATGAAAGTCTTCCAGACTTGGTAATAGATCTTTCTAGACACAGATTTACGAGCCTGTAACATAGTATTAATCACTGAGTCAGAGAAACCTCTATGACTAAGTATTAAGCACTCAATCTCCATGCCGTCAAATTTAATGATTTGAGATCCTGATGGAAAAATGGGCCTTGAGACAGAAGGTCTGGCCTTAACGGAAGTGTCCAAGGTTGGCAACTTGCCATCCGAACGAGATCCGCATACCAAAACCTGTGTGGCCATGCTGGAGCCACCAGCAGTAAAAACAAATGCTCCATTAGGATTTTGGAAATCACTTTTGGAAGAAGAACTAGAGGCAGAAAGATATAAGCAAGTTGATAATTCCAAGGAAGTGACAACGCATCCACTGCTTCCGCCTGAGGATCCCTGGATCTGGACAGATACCTGGGAAGTTTCTTGTTTAGATGAGAGGCCATCAGATCTATTTCTGGAAGCTCCCAGATTTGAACAATCTGAAGAAATACCTCTGGGTGAAGAGACCATTCACCCGGATGTAACGTCTGGCGACTGAGATAATCTGCTTCCTGGGATGTGAACCGCAGAAATTAGACAGGAGCTGGATTCCTCCCATACAAGTATCCGAGATACTTCTTTCATAGCTTGAGGACTGTGAGTCCCCCCTTGATGATTGACATATGCCACGGTTGTGACATTGTCTGTCTGAACACAAATAAACGATTCTCTCTTCAGAAGAGGCCAGAACTGAAGAGCTCTGAAAATTGCACGGAGTTCCAAAATGTTGATTGGTAATCTCGCCTCCTGAGATTCCCAAACCCCCTGCGCTGTCAGAGATCCCCATACAGCTCCCCAACCTGAAAGACTTGCATCTGTAGAGATCACAGTCCAGGTTGGTCAAACAAAAGAGGACCCTTGAACTAAACGATGGTGATCCAACCACCAAGTCAGAGAAGATCGAACATTGGGATTTAAGGATATTTATTGTGATATCTTTGTATAATCCCTGCACCATTGGTTCAGCATACAAAGCTGGAGAGGTCTCATGTGAAAACGAGCAAAAAGGATTGCGTCCGATGCAGCAGTCATGAGACCTAAAATTTCCATGCACAAAGCTACCGAAGGGAAAGATTGAGAGAGGGTTTCGACAAGCTGAAACCAATTTCAAATGTCTCTTTTCTGTTAGAGACAAAGTCATGGACACTGAATCTATTTAGAAACCCAAAAAGGTTACCCTTGTCTGAGGAATCAAGGAACTCTTTAGAACAATGAACAGATTTGAGTAAAACCCCAGGCCCCGTTCCAGAACTGGAACTGGCACAATTACCCCAGCTGACTCCAGATCTGAAACACATTTCAGAAATGCTTGAGCCTTTACTGAGTTTACTGGAATGCGTGAAAGAAAGAATCTTCTCACAGGCGGTCTTACCTTGAAACCTATTCTGTACCCTTGTTAAACAATGTTCTGAATTCAAAGACTTTGAATTTAATTGATCCAAACATCTTTGAAAAATCGTAACCTGCCCCCTACCAGCTGTGCTGGAATGAGGGCCGCACCTTCATGCAGATTTGGGAGCTGGTTTTGACTTTCTAAAAGGCTTGGATTTATTCCAGACTGGAGAAGGTTTCCAAACGGAAACTGTTCCTTTAGGGGAAGGGTCAGGCTTTTGTTCCTTATTCTGACGAAAGGAACGAAAACGATTAGCAGCCCTATATTTACCTTTAGATTTTTTATCCTGAGGCAAAAAGGCTCCCTTCCCCAAAGTAACAGTTGAAATTATTGAGTCTAACTGAGAACCAAATAATTTATTACCTTGGAAAGAAAGAGAAAGCAAAGTTGACTTAGAAGTCATATCTGCATTCCAAGACTTAAGCCATAAAGCTCTTCTGGCTAAAATAGCTAAATGTAAGAGAAAAGAAACCCAGAATAAGGTTGGCAGCCTGTAGTGTATAGTCAGCAAAAAAGATATCTAATAAAGTGCAAAGTGCTAAAGCATGAACTACAATGTTCCTTAATGTATCACTCGTTCACTTGCTCCAGTGGAAACAATGGAGATCTCACTCACCCAATCCAATGGGGAAGGCGGGTATCGCCGTTCACGGCTGTAGGTTCCGTCCGGACGCCTCTATGGGGGCACGGCCCAATCCTGGCCAATGAAACACACTCTGGAACGAGGCAGAGATTCCTTGCTCCGCCTCAACTTATTCCAGACACTTGTTCCTCCGGTAAAACCAGTATCCCACCGCCAGTGACGTAGCAGAAAACAGTTCCTGTTTGCAATAGGGAACTGCTGGGTTGTAGGACAGCACACAATGCACTAT